>NW_015627232.1:57074-80458 GCF_001515625.1 Sinocyclocheilus rhinocerous
GTGTATTTTTTGAGTTAGTATTTGTATTTAATAAAGCACTACTGCATTAAAATAATTGGTAAATGAAAAACATTACGTATGATAAACAATAATTTTAAGTACACTGCACTTAAACATTAAGCAAAAACAAATTTAAGCTTTTTAGTTTGACTTAATTGTTATTTATAATTAATGTTAACTTAAAAAATTTGAGTTGCTTAATTAAATTTTTTGAGTTAATCGGTGTCCACAAAAATTTAGTATTCTGAACTTACCGGGTTTTACAGTGCATGTTTGCATGTACTGAGAGAATAATAATGTCAGAAATGTCACTCCCTTCTTGCTTCCACAAGGTAAAACTTGTGTTACTGATTGTGTAGATTTACAGAGATCAAAGCATTCTGTCCTAGTTGTCTGTATGGTGTAGTTAGAGTATTCCACTGGTCATGTTTGGTAATTTTGTTTTTTTTGCGGGTTTTACAAAGTGCCATGATCAAGGAGAAAGATCAAAGGGGACATGAGCCTGTGCTCAGGGCAGTATTCCAGTGCTTTGGCTATCTACACTGTGTACCTCTGCCTTCATCACCCTCGGCACCTCATTACCTTGTCTGAGCAATAGATTTTCCATCAAGTGTGCCTCTTCCAATGCCACACTTTTTCACACTTTCTAGCCTAATCACACTTTAAAGCAGCTATACGATTTGCGCCCATGTTATTGGGCAATTACAACGGGATTGGCTAGTGACAATGGACTTAAACTTAAAATATGCATTACCTGAGTGGAAATGCTTGGAACGGCAGAAAATTATTGTTATTGTTAGTGTGCTTTATTATATTACCATACCATGTAAAGTAACATAGACACATGGATGGGACATGGATACAGGTTTTTTCTATAACACATTTAATGGCTATTTCGCCCCCCAAAATAACTTTCTTTTCAGAGCTGTCAAATAAATATTCAGATTTCATTAAATTATCATCATTCATCAAATTAGTGAATATTTCAGAGCTGAGTAAATAAAGATCAAGCATAAAGATTTTCCCTTTAGAAGTTTTTTAGATTAATAAATTATTACTTTTACATTTACGCAATATCACACAATTGTAACATTTAAAGACAGACAAAGACAATCAAATAAAATTTATTTTGTCAAATAAAGAATCAATCAACAAGATTCAGGTAATCCAACAGCAACATAGCAGTGTGGATCAATCACAGACATAAACATAAAGAGTGTGTTAGGCACAAACAACACCAGCCAAAGAGTGAAAAGACACATAGAACTTGAACAAAGGAAGCAGGAACTAAGAGAAGAAAAAAAAAATCCATGAAAACATAAATGTGACAACAATAAAGAGCTGTAGAGCTTATTTACAGCATAAACTGAAATTGATTAATAATTGATGAACTTTACAGCATTAAAGGTTTACCCAAACATAAAAATTTGCTTAATAAAAGTTACTTTAAAAAAAAGCCATTTTCATTGAAAACTTTTGCTTGAAACTGGCCAAAGTACAAGTCCATAATAAATAATAACACTTCCTCCTGAAAAAGTCCATCCCCATTGTCCTCGCACATCAAAACCCACCGACATATTTGTTTGTTTCGGACAGTTTTTGTTTGTACAACAACTTTGGATCTATGCATATAGTGTTTTTACCAGCTGTTTGGACTCTCATTCTGACACCACCAATTCACTGCAAGTTAACACTGAGTAAATTACAGTTAATATTGCCAGTGACTTTGTCTATATATTTGCTCGCCAACGAAAACAGTTTCAAATAAAGTTAAAGCAGAATCAAATGTCACATTTCACCAAATCACACATACAGTGGCGTTTTGCTCCTGAATAACAAATAACAAATCAGTTGAGTGAATGATTCAGTGATTCACTTATTTATACAACTGTATGTTTTGTTCCCTTTCAGTCGGTCACTCTCTACGTCACGTCGGATGACCGACGAATGGAGATCTTGCTTAGAGAGACCAATCCACTTCGAGTGTAAACTAAACGAGCCAATGCACATTGGCATGCGATTATTGCATCCAGCTGTCGCTGATCACAGCGTGAGTATAAGTAGGCAGCTGGTGCAGCGCATATTCAGCTTTTCGCTTCGGAGCCGAGCGGTCTCATCATTCTGCTCCTGATCTTCTGCTTCAGTGAAACTACAAGTTCGAGTACAAGCACGCTCTTAGGAAGCTCTCGTGCTGGGGGTACGGCGCTTCAGTGGCGGTGGTTCTTCCCGTGTCGAGTGGGTTGCACACATCAGGCTGCACTACCCCCTGTTTGTGTTGCAGGCGGCCATCTTCCTCTGCGCTTCAGCACACCAAAAGAGCAGTTCTAAAAGAGTATTCACGGGTGGAACGTCTTTTTAAAGACGCGTCTTTTTAAAGATGCCCTTCCATCCGTGCCCGAGGAACCAAGCTCCGAGGGCTCCTCCTTCCGCCGGCACTTCGCAGCCAGTGGAGCCGCCGAGAGAACAGGCTGGACCCTCCCCGAGGGTACCACTTGTATCTTTTGGTGCTCCCACCGATGATCGGCTGTCGATTGCTGCATCGGAGGGTGAGCCAGACTTTTCTGGAGAGGATGATCAGGCGGCACTGCCGCCCTCTGGGCGGCCAGTGGTGCCGGATTCGGATCCGGAAATGATGGCTATGCTTTCCCGGGCCACCGGGGTTCGTCCTCCCTCACCACACTTGATGGCGGGGCAGCGCGGGAGTATACACAAGTCCCTCTGGTGGAGCGGTTGGTTGCGATGCAATTGTGTCCAAATACCGCTGCCACCTGGCGAGGCAAGCCGTCGCTCCCCTCCCGGGCCTGTAGGTACTTGTCGGCCCTGACCGGCAGGGCTTATGGCTACGAGCGATGAAGGTCACTGCGCGGTCTCTGGGCTGCTCCCGCTCCCGCGCAGCATACGCAGCAGCCTCCAGCAAAGCAGCACCGTGGAGCCAGTCGCAGGGCAGCCGCCCCGCCCGTCCAGGCCCCCGCCAAACCTGGCGGCAAGCACAAGAGCAAGAGGCCCTGAGACGGGTGACTCAGAGATGGAGGGACCTGCTCTTCGGGAGATGGTGTACGCACCACTCCCTCCCCCGGAGGAGGGCCGGGCGGAGCACTTCCATGTGTCGATCCTTCTGTGCCACTGGTCATTCCTGCGGTTTGCGTTCGAAGGACGGGCATATCAGTACAAGGTCCTGCCCTTCGGGCTGTCCCTGTCGCCCTGTGTCTTCACGTAGGTTGCGGAGAACTGGGCATTCGCATTCTCAACTACCTCGACGACTGGCTGATACTGGCTCAGTCTCAGGATCAGTTGAGCGAACACAGGGACTTGGTGCTCCGGCACCTCAGCCAGTTGGGCCTTCGGGTCAACTGGGAAAAGAGCAAACTCTGCCCGACGTAGAGGATCTCTTTTTTCGGTATGGAGTTGGACTCGGTCGAACAGACAGCACACCTAACGCAGGAACGTGCCCAGACGGTGTTGAACTGCTTGAATACATTCAAGAGCAGGAGGGCAGTCCCACTGAAACAGTTTCAGAGGCTCCTGGGGCATATGGCAGCTACGGCGATAAGCCTTGAAGTGGAACTTGTTTGTCGAGTGGTGCTCTTCTCACCGAGAAGGCCCCCGAAGATGCCCAGTCGTGCTGTCCTTCTTGCAGCAAGGGTTGGAGCGAAGGCTGTCTCCCTATCCGGCGCCAGGCCCACACTCGATGAATCTGTGAGAACCGGTAGAGGGTTGGGTTCCAAATGTAGAGACCTAAGTGGATCCCATATGTGTAAAGTCCACGGTATAGCCTTAGAGCCCATAGCTTCTGTACCACTGCTGAGCAGCCGGGTTACCGGCTCGGCTCCTCAGCGAAAACCTGAATATGCGCTGCACCAGCTGCCTACTTATACTCACGCTGTGATCAGCGACAGCTGGATGCAATAATCGCATGCCAATGTGCATTGGCTCGTTTAGTTTACACTCGAAGTGGATTGGTCTCTCTAAGCAAGATCCCAATTCGTCGATCATCCGACGTGATGTCTCCGTTCCCTTCTTCAGGGAACGAGGATTACCATATGTAACCGAGGCGTTTCTGAATGAATCAATGTTTTTGAACAAATTGGCGAATCCATGACTAAGTCCCAGTGCTGTTGAACTGTAAATTAGCGCTCTTGGAAAGTCACCTGACTGTCTCTTACCTAACTTTTCTCTTTTTATAAGTAGACAGAAGGCTATCTAATAAGATCATTCACATCACAGCACCAGATTCAAGCTGTGACTGAATCTCAATGGGCACATGTTTCATAAACCATTTCTTTGAGGGCGTATGTTACGGTCATCTGATACTTGAGTCAAGATAAAAAGCAGCTTTTTGTTCTGCAGCTATTTTAGTATTTAAGACCATGATCAAACAGCTTCTGTCCATGTGCCTTGCTTTGTATCGATAGGGCCGTATTGATAGGTAAGTGAGATATGCTGAAAAACATTCCTGTGTATATTGAACAAAGGATTAGAGACACGTTGCTGTGAGATACACAGCTAACCATGACTGCAAAACCAATTTCATTAACATTGCAATGCATCATTTATAGTGTCTATTTTACACAAACATCAATACGAAGTCATCACCCACACACCTCAGGTTAGAAACTCTCCGGTTGGCTTTATTGCTGCTCAGATTAAATGTGCATATGCAATGCAGACCCCTAGGCCAATATAATTCACAAATGGAGAAATGAAATTGACATATGACCAGAAAGCAACTTCTAGAGAATGACCAGTGCTGATATTGATAACCATGTTTAATAATGGAGTTCATGCTAGATGTGCTGAAAGTGATGCAGGCTAATGCCATGCATGCCATGTGGTTTATTTATTTAATGCTAAACCAGCAGAGTTGAAAAAAGTCATTATATAACAGAAATGGAGAGTGAATATAAATAATAGAATATAAAAAGGTGACAGCACATAACGTGACACCAAATCTGTGCCTCAAGCAAAGAAAATGGAGAAATGCACACTTCTTAGTTAGCGGCTTGTGCGATGTTGACGAAATGAAAATAATAATAAAAGGAAAACATATTAAATTTAATTATGAATATGATAACCTTGCGCCTGTCCTTTGTCCTTCATATTAGTTTCATATCTCATATTTGCAGCCGTGGCTTACTCTGCTTTTTCACTTGTGAACTTGCAATCAATCATAACTTTGCAATTATTTTATTCACAACACTGTTCACAATGTGTTTATTTCAGTGTAGTGAAATTACTGACTACATACAATCATATGTGTTTATACGAATGATGCAGAAGTTGCTTTACTTAGGATTCAGAATAGTTCAGCTCAGATTGTTCACACAATATGAGAACAAGTCATTGTTTCCCCATGGATCCCCAGGAGTATTCGTTAACCTTGACTCTGTGCTCTGTACATCCATAGTGCTTTTGGTGCCATGAAATCTGGGTTCAGAGTAGATTACTTTGTTGTATGTGTGAGTCAACATATTTTAAGAGCTTCTTTGAAGACAGGGCCATCCTTAGGGGGGTGCAACTGGTGCGGTCGCACCGGGCCCCGAGACGAACGGACCGATACTTACCCTTGCAAAGTCACCTGAACTAAAGAACACCAGAACTAAATTCGATCTAATGGATTATAAGCGAGCTTCTTCATGGCAAATTAATTTTATGTGCAGTTTAAGAGCCTGTAAAAAGAGCACAACGACACAGTACAACATTTGGGATTTACTAATTAAGTTTAAACAACAATCCAAAACCAACGAACACGTGCAAACACTCATCCTCGAATTTTGATTGGTCAAGAGGCGTTCAAAGAGCGCTGATGACTTTTCACAATTTAGTAATACTCTGTGTGTTCCACTGGCACGCGCAAACATGAACAAACACAGGCAAGCGGAATGATACAAACAGGGAAAATTCTGGAGATTATCGCCATAGTCGTGCTTTTGTGGGTTATATCGTGTGGCCAGTATAGGTGGCGACAGTGACTGTATTTATGAGAGTCATATAAATCATTTATTCAACCGATTCATTCAGCAGTGAATCATCATACTGTGTTGTTTTTCAGAGATGTTCCCGTGTGGATTATTTTCGATCTGTTTTTATTAGCAGAGCAAAAATAGACACTGGTGAACATGTAAGTTACTCAAAATTAGCTTTTTATATTGAACTGTTGTAAAATATCACGTACACATTTTGTTCTGCTGGTCTCTACATCTGAATGTGTGGTATTAAGATTTAACTTTTGACTGTTTGGTTTCCATCCAAGTTTTATTTACTTAAGTTAATGAAAGTCGTTCCTCAGGAGATCCGAGTATAAAGTGTGACTGAAGACACGCATGCTGCAGAATCCTAACTGACACTTTAGTCTATATTATGGACATTAAAAAGCGTGTCTTGGATTTATATTTAGAAAATGACCGTGACCGCCTCTCTACTCAGCTCAAGCTATTTATTACATATGGCTGTCAGTAAGACTTTTGGTGAAATTGGCTGGCAGAGGAGAAAGGAATCATTCGCTAAAGAAGTAAAGGTGAGATTGAGTGGTCGTAAATCATCTCATAAATCCTTTGACTTAAGGTAAAAGAAAATAAGATGAGCTCCGAGGGCTGTTTGTCAGGTCGAGGCCGCATGGCACAGCTTTCAGGTGCTTGTTCCAGATTTATGGTTATCAGTGTCAATTTCCCTGCAATGTCTTGTGTATAAAAGTAAACAGGAGTGGTCTGCAATCTGTGTGTGTGTGTGTGTGTGTGTGTGTGTGTTTTAACAACTTAACACCCATGTCTGTGGGTTTCCTTGCATTTTCTTTTCTGGCAGGGCACATGATTAGAAGCACCCCAGTGGAAGCTGTTTCCTGTCAGCTGCCTGGATTTGAGGCGGCTCGTGCGTCCTCTGTTTTGACAGGGTCCTGACATCGAAACTGCTGTGATTACAATTAGAGGTAATTGAGATTTTTAAGTAGATGCGGGATGCAGCAGTATTGATTAGCATGTGTTTCATCTCAGGGCACATCGCAGCAGTCAACGAGAAAGATGGTGGCGTGGATTGAATCCACACTATTTAGTGAAGGATGCTAGAAACATTTCCCTGCTGAGGACACTTTGGTAAAGGTGAAATGTGAGCTGTCAGATACGCAGATGACAGGAGGAAATGTAGTTCATGTAGGTTCATTCAGAGACAGTAATCCTTACACTGTTTGACATGTTCTTTTCCCCTCTGCTACTTAAAATTCTTTTGTTAGATATTTATTTTCATTTTTGTACACACTAGAATTTTATTTTGTAAACTATTTCATCGTGAGTTTCTTAGTAACTTAGTTCTTAGTCACACTATAGAAGGAAAAGCATTCAGTAAAGCTTTTTTTCTTTTTGTTCACAGTTTTTGATTGAGAATCTTCACAGCAATCACACAGTTATAAATCAATTTCTTGTTCTGTAAAAACCTTTGGATATGGTGGAGTTTAACTCAAAGCTCTTCAACTTTGTCAGGCCAGGACACGATTTCGTGAAACATAACTATTGAGATGGCAATTTTGTATGAATTTTTGTATGTACAATTGTTAAGGGAAAAAAGTAAGCATGAAGTTCCATTCCCTACACATAATTGCCACTGGGGCATAAGCAGGTAGTATGAAAATACAAATTCAAACAAATTTGCCACCAATTCGCCAAAACGTAAAATATTTATGAATTGCCATGAGACTGTGTTGCAATATAACATTTATTATTTTCCTGGGTCATGTAATTATACTTATGTAACTGTTAATTATTGAATTACCAGTTAATTATACAGTTAACTGTATAATTAAATAGAATTAACAGTTAATTATAGAATTAACAATTATTAATTCTCCGATTTAAAAAAAATCTAAATCTAAAATCAACTCAATTTAACCATTTGAACATGCACAAAGTCTCTAATGTGATTTGGGGCTGATAAAATATAAAATAGTTTTATGGAGCTTAAAATATGACAAAACTATTTGAATTTGAATAGTGTCCATTTGAATGATTGACAACTGTCATTTAACAAAATTGAATATTATGTGGCATTATATTTTAAGTTCCATATACAGTTTGAACTGGAAAACAATATAAAAATATATACTGTATGAGTTTAGCATTGTTTTTTTGTAAACCCTTACAAAATGTACCTCGGTAACACTGATTCTACAAAAATGCCATACTTTTTAGATACTGCAGTTGTCCTAAAAGAGGGTTTTATAGTAGTCTTAGCAATAATAATTGCAGTAACTATGGTGTCTTGCCAGAAACTATGTTTAGTGTAAAATGGGGTCTAAAGAAATAAAACACCTATATTGGCTATCTAAACTGAATCTCTATTATTAAATTAAGACCTTTTATTCAGCTGAATCGTTTCCATTGACATTATATGTTAATATAATAATCCAAGCTTGATTAAGACGATGTGGAAAAATCAATTATCCATTAGGAAATGTGTGGCTAGCTCTAGCAGAACCACTGGTGACCTTTTTATCAAGTGAAAGTCATTTGTGACAGTGTGTAATTAGCACAACGATGAACTTGATTAGTGTTTCTGCTAGGCAATAATCAATGATAAGAAAAAAGACGACATCTGTTCAGGGACAGATTTTATACTGCATACACATACACACCCACTCTTTGGCATCCAGAGTGATGTATGACCCAGATCATTGTCCAGAACAGTATTGTCAAGTTGAAAGCATTTAACTTTTTGTCCTCTGAACATCTGCTGGTATTTGAGTTTTCTTGTTTTCTGTTTCCTTTTTTCTGTTTAAAGTTGTCTTTTCAGTCATTGTGGCATTACTAACAGTCAAAGACCTGGATGGCCCTGTAAACAGGCCTGAGGTATGTTGGCAACCGTCACTGGATTGCTTTATAGTTCCATCCATATTCTCAACTGTTTTTTCACTGGATTCACACCAGATCTAATTGAATAAGAGCCGGGCAGCTGTAACCTTGCCAAAGGCAAAGAACTTATTAACCTAAGAAGCAGCTTCTTTAGATCTGTCAAATACAATCAGAGGAAGGATGTGGCTTTGCATTTTCATCATGTTCTAAAAATACAAGTAGAAGGAAGATTCCAAGCATTTGTTCCTCTTCCTACAGCCTGTGGTGCATTTGGATCAGTGGCATGAGACTTACATTTTTTTTGTCCCTTGTATTATTTTTTTTTTTAAATATGTGAAATATGCAATTCATACATACAACGACTTAAATACTGTACAGCTCTTTTATGACTCTTTTAGCATGTTTTTCACAGTATTTAATTTCAACTTTATGTGGTGCAAACCAACAAGCAGAAAAAACGGAAAACATGAAATGGTATCATTTAGGACCCCAGCAGACCCTCATGGTTGTGCATGAAGGTGAGAAAGTCTCCTAAAAATGCAGATATTTTCAGTTGTATGACAAGGCAGGGTTACTACTTTCACGTTGTAAAATGTCATGTGGTGTGACTCTCCTAAAACATTGAATTATATTTTTGAATATACTGTAAATTAACGTTCAAAAGTTTAGGGTCAGTATTCTTCAAAAGTGACAGTAAAAATTTACATTCTTTTACATTCAATTTCAAATAAATAATATGCTTTTGGACTTTACAGGTGCATCTCAATAAATTAGAATGTCGTGGAAAAGTTCATTTATTTCAGTAATTCAACTCAAATTGTGAAACTCAAAGACTCCTGAAAAAGTTTCCACAAACATTTTACACAGCACAACTGTTTTTAACATTGATAATAATAAGTGTTTCTTGAGCAGCAAATCAGCATATTAGAATGATTTCTGAAGCATCATGTGACACTGAAGACTGGAGTAATAACTGCTGAAAATTCAGCTTTGCATTACAATAATTGATGTTACTATTTATTTTTAATCTAACAGTCAACAGTTACTTTAAATTGTCATAATATTTGCAATAATATTTAACATTATTAGTGTTTTATTGTATTTTGAGCAAATAAATGCAACCATGGTGAGCATAAGAGACATTTTAAAAATCTTACTGACCCAAACCTTTAAATAGTAGTTTACATATGTATGTATGAATATAACATAATACAACTACAGAGATTGTTTCTACTTGCATTTTAAACCTGTAATGGCATATTCTGGTAATACAGCATAACAACAAAGAGGTGTTTTCACCATTCATCTATATTGCTTCCTAGTCTAAACTCATTGCACTGAAAGGGATAAGAGACACTTGAAATGTGCAGTTTTTATGTATTCAGCTAGCATGAATAATAAATTATGAAACAGGCTGGATTTCATCCCATACACTTGAGAACAAATATTTAGTTCATGATGAAATGAAATGAGTGATTCTGTTGATTTATTTGTGATGTGAAGAATATTATTGTGACAACAGCGAAATATTCAATCCATAGAGATTTGCTCTATTCTCTTTCAAGATTGGAGTATGACATGAGAAATACCTGCGTTTATTTCCTACATAATGACAAAGATTTGACGCTGGCAAAGCACATCTATCATGAAAGTTGTGCATTCGTCACAAACAATCTTATCAGCAGCTGCCGTCCACAAAGCAGTGATTACGTGTGAAATATGATTAGGTGGAACCGCAAGTGACTACCTGCCACTGATAATAATAGAGAACCTTTGAATATGATTTACATGTTATTGAATAATATCAGCTCATCGCTTTCTCTGTTCTTTTTCAGGAAATATATCATCAGAGCACAGTTTATTCAAATATAATTTACTCAAATGATTGCCTGTTTGTACTGAGCTTCTGACATCTTCAAATTAATGATTGCTTGACATATTTTAACACTTTATATCCATTCCCTATTGCGGTACATGTCATGGTAAAGATAATGAGGAAATAATGTTGTCCTCCCTTTCTCCCTTTGCCAAGTGGGTTCCAAATGGCTACATCCTGCTCTCTCCAAAGGCTCCACTTGGCTTCCATGATTGTTCTCCCTTCTGTCCCCTTTGTAGTCATTATTTGTGTCGTTTGAAATGCACTGTAACTTGAAAACGCCTGCTCAGCTCTGCTCGTTCCGCGCCATACAGTTAACGTTTTCAAGACAGATCACGCTTCCATAAAGTCAGGCGAAATGCAGAATGCTTGGCTCATCAAGCTATCACAGCTAAAGCAACCTCTTATTCCAAAATTGATTAATATTTTCATAGGTCAAAGAAATTGCACCTTACAATTATTCCATTACAGATCTCTGCCATTATGAGACTGCCTCTGGCACATTCGCTGGAATCAGCCGTTATACACAGAAAGTCAAAGACAGCAGGAAGTCCGTTTTACATCAGGACTCATCAGAACTTGCATTGATTGTCCACCACCCTAATTTTCAAAGTTCACTGTGCTTTGCACTTGTGTTAATTAGTCAGCAAACCCTGCAAAGTATGAGCGCTAAATGTAGCTGGTATTATCCAAAAATGAAATTATTTTTGGACTGTGCAGAGCTTAGTCAACACCTGTAGATGAAGTCTTGATGTATCTGGGTCCATTTCTAATCTTTTTATTGGAAGGATATCTTGTATGTCATTGATTTTTTTCTTCATCTTGACACATTTACTGGTTAGCGGTTCACTGGCATGAACTGTGCTTATGAAAGCAGTTCTTCTGAAACTACCTTTTTTGGAAATATCTGGTGAAAAATAGTAAATCAATCATAAACCAGCCCATATGTCTCCAGGCTGTCTGTGAAATTTATGTTAAACATGAAATACTTGACATTGATGGAAGACCTTGTTGTGTTCAAAGGCTCATTTCTGATGTATTGCATTCAAGTGGACACTCCTGCATCACAAGCTAGAACTGCAGTTAAGGTCATGTCTGAATTTCCTGTTATAGTAAATTAGATATAGTAATAGTAATGTGTGCATTTCCATGTGCTACAGTGATTCAGCTCTTTTACTTTGAGATTGCAAGAACATATAACCTGCAATTTTTACCTAAAGGAGCTATTTTAATTTGCAGTATTTAGTGTTGCTGGTGCAAAACAATGTATTTAGGTTTATATGTGATGTTAAATATTGCTTTTAACTTGAATAAAATCAAGCTTTAGTTTCCACATAAAGCACATTTTAGGTTACATTTTTTGGTCTACAAATAAATTCAACGAATTTACTTGTTACTAATTTTTGCATTTTGAAGAATCTGAATTCACTCTGAAGCCACAATAAATGGACTGAGAAGCGGTTTCATTTTACTCTTAATCAAATTTGAAACAAACAAACAAAAAAAGGTGTAATAACAAATAACATCCAGTTCAGTTTTTGCATCTCTGCCCTGGTTAGAATGCTGAGGTTTAATCTGAGTCATCATTGCCTGAGCTGAGGAAAACAGGAATAAATAAACATATTCAAGGTGACAACCAGGTGTCATTTCACTGAGTGCAGCGAGCGTGCATGGAATGAATTGTTGAGAGGAACAAATGAGATTGGTGATGGAGAAAAGGCAGAGCCTGTGATTGGATGACATATGAGGATGGTTCGCTGGTTTCCTGTCTGGCTTTTGGACTGTGATGGATGGCAAAACCAGGTGTCACCTGGGATTGCTTTTTCCTTACCTCCACTCACGCCCTTCTGCAAATTTGCTCTGTCTCGTTCTCTTATTCTCACACACACACACACAAACTATCCGTCTCTTTTTTCTCACCATTTGTGTTCCAACTTGTTTGTACTGTAATTTAAGGAAAAGCTAAAAATGTAATATTGCACCAAATAAGAGAAAATATATGAATTCTGTCTAACAGTTCTCTGCTCAAAATATATGACTGTGTTTCAATTCAAAGCATGAATCCTATCCTCCTGTGCTGCCAAAACAAGTCATGAGAAATACGATGCTTGTGGTCATGTTAACAGACAAAAATAATATGCACTAGTAAAATAGATTTTAATAGTTCATAGCTCTATGAATATTTGTACAAGCCTATTTTTTTATTTGACCATTTATTCTGGATTTTTTTTTATTTTTTATAAAAATGTATTTATTTATTTATTTATTTGGACATTAAAAACAACACTCTCTCTCATTTTGAAATCCTTTAGAAGGCTATAGAGCCATACTGTAGGTGCTACCATATACAGCTTTGAACAGCATCAGACCTATGAAGCCCGTTTGCTTATGGGGTTTAGGAATAATAGTATCTACTTTTTTTTCTAATTTAGTATCAATAAACATTCTTTTTGGACTGGTGGAGAGGGAATTTTAAGCTCTGAATATAATTTCTTTATGCATGTATGCTTGTATTTATTTATTTATTTATTTTACATATGTTTACATTTTAATAGTAAATAAAGAGCATTGTTTCAAAAAAATAACAAGAAAAATCTGGTACTTCATAAAATGATAATTTTAAAGGTGCTTGCAGAAGTGCATCAGCTTCTGCCAGAACAAACGCTTCTCTTTTCAAATCTGTTTGGAATATTTGTAAGATTTAAAGGCCAAAACAGATTAGTTAACTGAAACTAAAATTAAAACCATAAAAACATTTTTGTTGATTAAAATAAAATACATTAACAGAAACAAAAAAAAAACAACAAAAAAAAAAGTAAACTTTTATTTCAGGCAGCTAGTTGCGCTGCCAACATTTTTCATTTTCATTTAATTTAACTTGATGTACTAAAATAACTAAAAGTAAAATTCATTAAAAATTTTTTTTAAAAACTTTCTAAAATGGCTAAACTTACCAAAAAAAAAAAGAAGAAAAAAAAAGAAAATAATTCACAATATTAATAAAAACAATAATAGTATCTCAATGATACTAAAATAACACTGGGTCAAGACATGATAAAAGGACCAAATTACTGTAATCCATCATCAGTGCTATAAAATAATACAGTTTAATGTTTTTGGTTAACAACACCCACTGAGCACAGAGAAGTGAATTATTTAGATGCTAAATGCAACATTCCACTGAAAACTGAGAACAGTCATTGGCACAAATCTGTAATTTCCGTGACAGCAGCATTAGTCCACATGCTGCCATCACATTCCATTTCAAATGGATAAATATTTCAGCATCACTTTTGGGTTCCATGACTGATATGAGAAAAGGGCCATTTTTTGCCTTGTTTTCCAGGTCTGTGGTTGCATGGATTACTGATTGTTTGCCTAAAGCTTCTGATTGCTGGGACAGCAGATGCATCTTTATAATGCTGCAATATTATGTGAGTGAGCTTTATTTTCTTGGAAATTCCTGGTGGACTAATGCTGATCTACTCGCTGATGAAAAGTGAATATTGTAACATTGACAATGACATCAATGCTTTTGGTTCTGAGTTAATGTAATCACAATTTGTGTAATAGCTGGTTAGACTAATTATTGTTTTCATTTATCAAGCATACCCAAGAATGAAAATAAATCCTATCTCAATTTTTTACAGGCCACTAACTTTCACACGTGAGTGGCCTTTTACAATGACCTTTATATATCAAAGACCTCATTAGAATGATATCTCAAAGCATTCTGAAAGAAAGCAGGTCTTTGACAATGTCTAATGATAAGATGAATGCATGCTATATTTCACAAGAATTAATGTGTTTGAATATGTATGCAATCACGAATGGGATTTTTCTTTCATAATCTTGCCTTTTTATCTTGCGATAACCTTTCTTGTTCTTCTGGTGTGCCTTTAACCCTCAGAAATGATGTTAGAAGAGAGATTGTGTTTGGTGTCTCTCTCAGATCATTTGTCTGGTGTGTCAGCTTCAGTAGGAGTGTGTGGAGAGACTGATATCCATGAGGCACTGGGCTTGTCACACTCTGTTAGGGCCGGCTGATGTGTTAAATGCCAGGTGATGTGCGCAGAATGGCAGCTTCTCACACACCCCCTCTACAATGATGACACTCTGACATCTGTTACGCTCAAAGTCATCTCATTTCTTTCATCTCGCTCTCCCTCCCATCTCCTCCTCTCCTCTTCCCTTTTCTACTGCATTTGGCATTCAAATTTAAAAAATATACTCAAATGCACACTAGCAAATTGCACAAAAGGCTTACAACTTTACTTGTTTTAATATTAATTTTAAAATAGCCAGTGACAGAACACCGAAATAGCTTGAACTGAAAACAAATTTGGGAGTCCCAAAGTTGTGAAAATGATGAAATAATGATAAATAAGAATAAAATCAATAAAAATAAAATAAATGAATAAAAAGCAACTGCAACTTTATTTCTCATAATTGTGACTTTATGCAGTATATCAATATTGTGATGATAACTGTTCTAATAACTGTGACTTTATCACAATTGTAATTCTGTTTCTCATAATTATGAGTTTATACAACACTATTGCAACTTTGTTTCTTAATTGTGACTTTATATATCACTGTTGCGATTTCATTTCCCATTATTGTGACTTTATACATTACAATTGCAACTTCGTTTCCCATAATTGTGAATTTATATATCACTATTGCAATTTTTATCATAATTGTGACTATACAATTGCAATATTGTATCTTGTAATTGACTTTATATATCACAATTGCGATTTTGTTTCTCATAATTGTGACTTTATATATCATTATTTCTTGCAATTGTGACTTTCTATAATCACAGTTACAACTTTGTTTCTCATAATTCTTACTTTATAAATCTTGATTTTATTTCTTATAATTGTTACTTTATATATCACAATTGTGAATTTATTTCTCACAGTGTAACTTTATAACTTAAAACTTTGCATCTTAATTTTTCATAACTGTGACTTCATATCTCACAATTCCAACTTTGTCACTGCAATGTGATTGCTTTTACAAAGTCTCCTTATCTGCAGAAGCCAAACATGAAGATGGAATGAATGCTAATGTAACAGCACCATACAGAAGTGGTCAATGAAACTGTAAATTAGAATGCAAACAAATTTGTTTTGAGCAGGGCTAAAAATTCTGATAATTTTTAATATGTTTTATTACATTTAATATTTCTAATACATTTAATATTAATATTTAATAAAAAATAATCTGAAATCTAACTTGACCCTAATACTGATTTATTTTAATTCATTCTTTAATTGTGCTATTTGTTAGTTAGTTAGTAGGCTCATAAGTTTATTAGTTTCATTAGACCTGAGTCAGTTCAAACAGTGGTGCCAGGTACAGTTTTGGATGAATTCTGTTGCAGTATTGTTTTGAATGGTAGTTTCTCAGTCACTGGTGTCTGTACACAACTGTGATGGGCCAGATGCTCCTTTAACAAGCATCATTTGCTTCAGAAGCAGAGAGCTGGAGATGGGGCGGTAATTGCCATCTGGTGCGAATCATTCAGCAGAATAATTTTTAAGACAGCAACATACGCTTTTACCACTGCAAACTGTTTATGTGTTCAGTTGCGTGTTTGCTTTTTTTACATGGAAGAAGCTTAGTCACTGCTTTCATTCAGTCAGATTTCAGTCACTGGTCATTATACACTCCCTGTTTATTTGGCTTGAATGTTTTTTGGCTCTCTATGACGCTTAATAATTCAGGGAAAACTGCAGGAATACAACTGCGTTCTGTTGCTTTGTTCTGTCTATAACTTTGAATACGATTCAAACTTTTTATTAAAGACTCAAAACACAGAGAGTTTGCATGACTGAAGACATTGCCTTGACTTTACCACAAAGGAAAAGATTCACAGCATATTACCCCAAATAGCTGTGCCTTCGGGGTTTTTGTTTTATAAAACCCATTTGGTTATTAGATTTCAAAACAAGAACATCTACCATCTCATATTAAGCATATATTTCATAACATCATTCTGCATTTTGTTTTGCTTTTAGGAATAATCCCTTTGGCTTTATAATTCATTCGATATTATTATACCTTATACCTAGTAATTAATCTAGCAAGAACTCTGCTATTTGATATTTCAAATGTGTCATTAACACAATAATTGTCACAGAATCCTAAAGGAAAATGGTAAATTGTCATCATTCACTCACCCTCATGATGCTCCAAAGCTGTATAACTGACTTTCTTCTGTAAAACACAAAAGGGCACATGTTGAAAAATTTGCTGGTTGCTCCCTTCCATGTGGGTTCAAGCTTCAAAACATATGCAAAACACGATAAATGTATTGTAAAAGTCTATGTTACAAATTAAAGCTAAATATCAATTAATCTCCATTTTAAAGGGGTCATATGATGCTATTTTAAAGATCATTATTTTGTGTATTTGGTGTAACATAATATGTTGACATGCTTTATAGCCTTAATATTTGACAAAAAAAAAGTTATTCTTGATGCATTGCCAGTTTCTGTTAAATGCCTAGTTGTTCATGGATTTATTGGATTTCTTTGTAACTAATTCTTTAACATTGAATTTTTTTAAATCTTAACAACTCTTCAGGATCGAAAGTGCTAGGCCAAGGCTGGATCGATGATCAGAGGAGAGGAGGTGTTTGCAAATTTGTCTTGGCTGACAGGAAGTCGATGGTTGTGCCTAACTAGTGGATTTACACAGAGGAGACTGACATGACACACGGTGGCCCGCGGCCAACCCTGCTGCCAGTGGCTGGGTCAGTGTGCTGCAGGCCCCGCACTGTCAACAGCTACATGAGTAATGGGCTGTGAGGGGCTTTGGTGGGACTGTTTAATTACCCGTGAATTATTGCTGTGGCAACTCCAGCGCCCAGCTCGGGAGGTCTCGGCCCGGTCCAGCTAAATGAGGTTGCAGGAGCTGTATTGATAGAGGGCTAGTAAATCTGACATTTGGGTGACAATTCTGTGTCCATGCTGGTCACCTTGGGGCCTTATGGGCCTAAATCAGGACAATTCTGTGTGCTGGAACTATCGATCAATACGTTTTTGTCTTGTCTAGAGTTGGTTGGTTTGAGATATGGAGTAAGGTTGGGGAAGATGCCCCCTTAAGAACAGTTTGCATTTAGCGTGTAGGTTTTCATGAATAGTGAAAAAGATGTGTGAAATGTACATCTATCTCATGGAATTATTGAATAATAAGTTTTAGCCCAAGGGTCTAATCTTATCTTTTTTCAAAAAAAAATAAAATATTTTTTTTTACTCCACAAATCTAAAAACATTAATGCGCCCACACATTTCTAATTAACAAATGTTCAACATAATACAACTTAATACAACATCATAGATCACTATTTTCCTAACTTCCAAAGATACAAAATTAGATTAGATAAGATTAGTTAAGAACTGTTTTGATTGACTAAACCAGATCTTGATATTCAGATGAAACAACAAAATTAAGAAGAGTGCAGTCTAGGGTTTAGTTGTTTTGTTTTTCCAATAACAAGCTATTTTCCCCCAACAAGCATGAATGATACACTGATAAAATTTCATATGTAGAAAGTCTGACTCATTCTAGTGAATTGGTTGAATGGTTTATGTAAATGAATCATATGATTCCTTGCATAGAAGTTCATGCACATCATTTTAGACATTTTTACAACAAAATATTTAGTTACAAGCAAATGTTGTTTAGATTTATATAAATTAGTTTAATATATATGTTATAGTTTTATTAATTAAAGTGATAAATTAATTACATTGGGTTTTTTTATATTCTGAAAGATAATGACTTAATAAATAATTTCAGTGTATTTAGTTGCTTTTGGTTTTCAGTTTTCACTACTTTAAAAAAGAAAAAAGTGCTGAGATCAGTTTAACTATTTTCAACTACTTTTAATTATGAGTAGATTGTAGCTTGGCAAGCTACAGTTTCAAAGTAAATTCCCAGAAAGTCATTTTCTGGCATATACAGTATATTAGCTATTACAATAATTATGTAGGCATGACTTTTAGCTAGCTGGTAAAATCCTGGAAATTTATCCTCGGCTTATGTACATTGTGGCATAATGACAGCAGTTTACCTGCCAAACTCTTCTTAGCAACATGTCTTACTATGGCATGTAATGGATGGCACCAAATAAACACATGGATTCTGATTTGACATGTTTAGAATGACTCACATTCCTTACAATTCACTGATAGTACAGTTTTCATTCCTTTAATGGAATATAACCTGGAATCTGGACTGTTGGACTCGCTCATGTGACTGTTTTTTAAATGTTTTTTTAAATGCCTAAAAGTCCCTAAATTAGTTTTATCCACTGTCTCCTTCGACCCTTCCGTGACTGTCATTTTTATTTCAGTAGCGCACACTTGTCCATGGCTGAAGTCTTTCAAAAGGCTCCTAGAGAGTAATAGTCAAGGTTCATTTTGAGTCATAGTCAGTCAGTGCTGGAGGATGAATTAAATAAAACACTGTGAATAGTGGGGACATGCCCTTTGTAAGTGCACATTAACAAGGTTCTCCACTGAGACCGATGTGAAAGTGCAGTCTTCAGTATCAGAGCTGGAGCGCTACTCTTCAGTACATACTGTAGCCTATGAGGCCTATCCTAGACCTCATTAGACATCTGCTTGAGCAATTTATTATGCCAGGCAAGGCAAAAAAGTGTGTGTCAAAAGAAGAAAAATGAACACAGTACAGCACAGGCAAGTTTGCAGCTCATTTATCTATTGTTAAAGAGGGCCTGAATAGAGCTGATATGTCTGCATTCACACATATACACATATATCATACAAATACATGACAAGTAGCTCCCATCCAGACATTAGTTTAGCAGGAACACAGCCGCTGCATGGAATGAACAATTTAGCTTTGGTTATTAAATATAAAAGGGTCATTATTTGTGTATTCAGTGCTAGGAGGCCATACGATTTTCTATTACCTGTTCTCCATTACTGCAACAACACACCTTAATTAACACATACACACACATATATGTATGTTAAGGTGGACCAGTAGTATACAACACAACAAAATCTCCACAACACAACGAAGTCACCACAACACGACGCATAGGACTAATATTGTTGTGTTGTGTTAATTTCGATTGTGTTGTGGCTTGTCGCCGTTGTGCTAATTTCTTTGTGTATTGCGGCTTGTTTCTGTTGTGTTGTGCTAATTTATTTGTTTTGTGGCTTGCTTCCGTTGTGTTGCAGCTTGTTTCCATTGTGTTGTATGAATTGTGAGTCTGGCTAGTAGTTTTTGAGATTTCATTATTTCTACATTTAGATAGCTGTACTTTTATGACTGAAAACATTTGCCACTGGCCGTGACTTTAAATATTGTAATTGCTCATTCATGTTGCACAATTGACAATCTCGCAGTGTCACACAATTTCAAACTTTTTAAACATTTTAAACTTTATCAAACTGGAAACGGGCTTCAATAAACACCATCATAAACACCTCCAGAGCTCAAAGACTTGTATAAGGAAGCTAAAATGGCATGGTTGTTCCAGCAAATGCATTTTTATCTCATGTTTGCTTTTGTTAACATTTATTGACATGTCATTTTAAAAGTGTTGCAAAATATGCATGGATCAACGTAATTTCTGTAACGTTTTGCAGAAATGTTGCCACATGTTTTCCAATAAGCTTGGGCATGGGTTAGATTTACCTGATGACAATTATGGAAGCCTGTTTCCCCTCTAATTAAAAAAAAAAAACATTATAAAAGAAATCAAAGCAAACTACAGGTTTAATACAATAATTTAAAGACCGTCTCCATTGGGAAAACTAATGATATTATTTGATGAGGTTGGTCATGTTGATTTAGATATCTCATCTCACCTCAAAATATCCTGTCCATGCGAATGAATGTGGTCGATTTGTCAAAGGTCAGGGGAAGCCACCGCTAGCAAATTAAAGACTGCCAATCCCGTCCTCATAAATATAGTTTTTCCCAGATGGCTGTGGAAGAAACTGCACATAAATTGATATGCATTGTAAATTCAATGTAGCAAAATGTTTAGCGTCCGCCGTGAAGTGGATATGGATGGATGAAGGATGAAATCTATTTAAATATGTCCAAGCATAAAATACTTGAAGGTGAATTTGAAACTTTTCTACATTTTCACACAGCTTCCAGTAGTTCCTCAAGTAGATGATGAAATAAACATTTCTTTATATTGTTATTCATGCATTTGGGGGGAAAAAATTATATTGTTATTCATGCGTTTTGAAAAATTTTGCATGCATTTTGTGGCCACAGTTTTTTCCATTATTATTGTCTGAATAAGCCTGGAATCCTACTGGCACAGTACATATTTCTGAGGCTCAGCGTTTGGAATCTGGTCCTGTCACACTTCCCATATATCTCAAGGGCAGAATCTGAAACAGCTCGTGCCCAGCAGATAAAGTGGAGAATAATGGTCCACCAGCTTTTCATCAAGAGCACTAGTGGAATCTGAGGAGTTTGGATTAGCTTTGAAATAGTCTGCTGTGGACATTGAGGAATTAGCTGTTATTTCGACTGGTTTAACCCTTTTTTGAGGGTCAGAGCTCTGATATTGAAGCATTTAGCAGCTCCGGCTTTGAATTGGAGGTCTCTTCTCCTCAATGGGGATTATGTCACTATAAAGCATCAACTAAACACGGAATGCTCTTTATGTGTTTCTGGGCTCTTACAGTGATACCGTTTCTTACTTTTCTCCAAGCAAAAGATAAACTTAAACAGAGAGCAAGCTGGATATGTTGTTGTGCCTTTATGACTATAAGCATCTCTTATAAATCTGTCTTTAAATTATAATATCCCTAAATGACTTTCACAATATAGTAGTGTTCATACACATTGGATTCTGTATTAAAAAAAACAATAAAATACTTTCGTATGAGAAGTAAGTCCTAATGTAGGTATTTACTCAGAGAAAACCCTTCCCCTCATCTTTGTCTGTTCAAACCATGATACAAATTTGAATGTTTTAATTTACGTTATTTATAAAACAGATGTTTTTTATCCACAGACTGGGCTTTCAGTAATACACATCCATCGCTTTTGCCAGATTAGCTTTTGAATAGGGCTTTGCTCTGCTATCTCTTTACATGCTTTCAGTCTCCGTATTTACAAGTCTCAGGGGCGAATAGACTAAGTTGTGTCACTTTTGAAGCATTGGTCTTACTCAATAACCATACTTTTGCACACAGCACTTCAACATTGATCTTTCTCACTAACCGGCTGTAATCCAGTTTAATCAGGCACTGGCTGCACTGGTAGTGTCTATTTTTTCTTTTAGCCCAAACACATCTCTTGTCTATGTAAATTACTGTAGTTTTATTATAGATTGCGCTCTGTTCACAAAACTCAGCACTTTTTGTCTGGCACAATTTGTTGTGCTATTACTGTTTGTGGAAAGCAGGTGGCAAACTAAATTGGTGTACTTCTGTTTTTATTGATCATAGCAGCAGTAATTCAGTGATGATGAATTGATGGAAAAGAGCATTTTAACTATTTTGCATTGCATTGAACATATTGGTTTCAAATCCAAATTAAACCTAGAAATAAACAAGGATTTTGAATGTAGGATTTTGTCCGAGATGGTGGCATAGGCTCCAGCATGCATAGGACAGTATAGTTTGGAAAATGAATGGATGGATGGAGTACCATAGAGAGTAGGGATGCACCGATACCGATACTGGTATCGGTATCGGACCCGATACTGAGCTCCTGTACTCGTACTCGTACTCGTTAAAATGCCCCGATATGCTGCAGTTCTTATAGTTTCAGTCCCAATCCAACTCACCTCAGCAGCCCAGTGTTGTCAGGGTATAAATAAATGTCTATAGAATCAGACAGATCTGTGTGGCATTACTTTGTCAGGCTCCCAGCCAGCTTCTGGATCAGGGTTATGCACGGCTGTTTCCGTGATGAGGGTGGTCATAGCCCTATTCACCAGATGTTGCCAATCGCTGAGCCTGTAGCAGCTGTCTGGAGGGAGAGGAGAGGAAGGACATGGAAGGACTAACCACGCTTTGGGCTGTTTGTATGCTCATTTTAAACTGTTTATAGGACAGCCTAGCCGTGTGATATTATGCCTTTTTTTAATTGTCTTGGTGTATATGTAAAGCCTTTGGTTCTTTCATTTGTCTCTTTCACTCAGTTCTTCCCCAAAAGACCACACAAAATTTATTCATATTGAGATCATCTATGCAGCGTGTTTACTGAGAACACATGAGAAAATGCCAAACAGACATAAAATGCTACTCATCAGGTCACAAAACTGCCATTCACCCCGAAAGCAATTTTACTATCAAATGGCCATAAGAATGGCTAACGTCTCGGTTACGTATGGTAACCCTCGTTCCCTGAAGGAGGGAACGGAGACGTCACGTCGGTGACCGACGAATTGGGATATCGCTTCGAAAGACCAATCTACTTCGAGTGTAAACTAAACGAGCCAATGCACATTGGCATGCAATTATTGCATCCAGCTGCCGCTGATCACAGCGTGAGTATAATAAGGCAGCAGGTGCAATGCATACCATCCCAGATCGCGGCAACGGGACTCCGCCCCCTTGCGAGTCGCGGAGCCTGGTTCGCAGCTCCGAGATGGTCATGTTCCCGCAATGAGAACATGACTCATCCACGAAGGCCACCTCAGCGTGCTT
>NW_015627232.1:80888-83483 GCF_001515625.1 Sinocyclocheilus rhinocerous
GCATTGGCTCGTTTAGTTTACACTCGAAGTAGATTGGTCTATCGAAGCGATATCCCAATTCGACGGTCACCGACGTGACTCGGAGTGACCGACTGAAAGGGAACTTCACTCATTTCACACTAAGAATTTCTTCATATCCCCTCCTCTCAGATGTATGGAAGCCTGTTTACGTCACTGAATAAAAAATAAAAAATTTACATGTAATTATGACTTTTTATATCACAATTCTGACTTTATTTCTCAGAATTATGTGATATAACCTCGCAATTCTGACTTTTTTCTCAGAATTGTGAAATAAACTTGCAATTGCGAGTTATAAAGTGAAAATTGTAAGATATAAACTCGCAATTCTGACTTTTTTTTCAGAATTGCATGATGTAAACTCGCAATTCTGACTTTTTTTTCAGAATTGCATGATGTAAACTCACAATTCTGACTTTTTATCTCAAAATTGAGACATAAATTCGCACTTGTGAGTTATAAAGTCAAAATTTCAAGATATAAACTCGCAATTCTGACTTTTTTCTCAGAATTGCATGATGTAAACTCGCAATTCTGACTTTTTATCTCAAAATTGTGACAGAAACTCGCACTTGTGAGTTATAAAGTCAAAATTGCAAGATATAAACTCGCAATTCTGACTTTTTTTTCTCAGGATTGTGATATAAACTCACAATTCTGACTTTTTTTCACAGAATTGCGTGATATAAACTCGCAATTCTGACTTTTTTTCTCAGAATTGTGATATAAACTCACAATTATGACTTATAAAGTCAAAATTGCAAGATTTGAACTAAGAGCAATTCTGACTTTTTTCCTCTCAGAATCATGAGTTTATATCTCGCAATTGCAAGTTTATTTCACACAATTCTGAGAAGCTAGAATTGCGTAAAATAAACTTGCAATTGCGAGAAAAAAGTCAGAATTGTGAGATAAAAAAGTCGCAATTACCTTTTTTTTATTTTTTATTCAGTGGTGGAAACAGATTTCCATACTTATGCACCTAATATGCCTTAAAGGGTTAGTTCACCCAAAAATGAAAATTAGGCTGTGTTTTACTCACCCCAGAGCCATCCTAGGTGTATATGACTTTCTTCTTTCAGACGAATCCAGTCGGAGTTATATTAAAAATTGTCCTGGCTATTCCAAGCTCTATCATTGCAGTCAGCAGGTGTTGCAGTGCTTCAGACCAAAAGAAGTGAAATAAAAAGCGCCCATCCATAAAAAAAGGAATAGCCAGGACAATTTTTTATCTAACTCAGACTGGATTCGTCTGAAAGAAGAAAGTCATATACACCTAGGATGGCTCTGGGGTGAGTAAAACTCTTTTTAAAAAAATACAAATGTTTTAATTTTTGGGTGAACTAATGCTTTAATGATGAGCATAATAAAATTATCTTAAAGCATGATCAACATTTTGACCCAGTTCATTCATCTCTTTTCTCTGTTGCATAGAAATACATAGCTTTGATTCAGAGATCATTTTTCCGGTTTGGATTAGAAATCCATTAGATGTTTGAATCACTGGCCTGTCCCTGCACGTCACACAGCTCAATGTGACTTATTTGGTTTTCCTCCTGAATAGAGGTTTAATGCATGTTATCACAGGGGACATGCTCAAAGGCACCCGTCCAAACTTTCCTCCCGCATTACTCTCGCCATCGATTGCATTGATCCCCAGGACTGTTAAAATAGGTAGAGTGTTGCATCATTTATCAGACACGGTCTAACTCAACCTGATTAACCTCTGAAAGTATATGTTAAGATGAATTATACTCCCACGCCACAGCACAGCGATCCACAACCACCATCAATGAACAGCCTGCAAGATGCTGCAGAGGTCACACATCTCTCCAGATTTCTCAGCTGTATGCAGAATTATAGCCAGGGCCTAAAAGCTTAATATTTTGGCTTTTATTTTGGCTCGTATTTTTTGCAGTCACCATTAATTGGGTCTCTGCTACTTTGCCTACTGTGCTATAGTTAGTAATTAATTGCATAGGTGTGGGTCCAGCAAAAAGGAATTGATTTTCTTGAAGTTAAAAGCATTTAATTTAAGTCTGTAAGCTTTTTCTTGTGGATGCCTGGGCTTCACGCTGACCTTCTGGAGAAGCAGAAAACTTAGCTTGCTATAAGGTGATTAATGGTTAGGAGAAAAGCCTTTGTTTAATCTCCGGGTCAGCGGAGTTATGAAAATCTTGTCTTGCTTTAATTCACTCATGATACACAATATGTTGTGATGTATAGTGTACTTCACATCTTTCTGGTTTCAAGATTTCACTGTTTACATTAGTAAACTCTGGGTTAACATTTGTATTTTCATATTTATGAGGTCAATAACATCGATTGGACAAATACACCTTATAACAGACATGCAATCTATGTTTTAAATAACTGCTTGGCCCTGTAAACATGTTGTAAGACAACTATGGCTGTTTTATGTCAACAAATAAATAAATCAAATAACATCGTTTTTTTTTTACATTTATTAAATTATTATTTTTCCAGTCATCCGTTGTCATGCTAAATCCCCATCTGACTTTTTATGAGTACTATAGAAAACCATTGGATTGTGTATTTATCAATTGTAGTGTA
>NW_015627232.1:83674-113587 GCF_001515625.1 Sinocyclocheilus rhinocerous
GAGCCATCCTAGGTGTATATGACTTTCTTCTTTCAGACGAATCCAGTCGGAGTTATATTAAAAATTGTCCTGGCTATTCCAAGCTCTATCATTGCAGTCAGCAGGTGTTGCAGTGCTTCAGACCAAAAGAAGTGAAATAAAAAGCGCCCATCCATAAAACAAAAGTGTCTCACATGGCTCCGGGGGGTGAACAAAGGCCTACTGTAGTGAATCGATGCGTTTTTGTAAGACAAATATCCATATTCAAAACGTAATAATCACTTTAATCTAGCTTGCGCCAACAGTTGTACACAGAAGCAGGACTGTTAAAATAGGTAGAGTGTTGCATCATTTATCAGACACGGTCTAACTCAACCTGATTAACCTCTGAAAGTATATGTTAAGATGAATTATACTCCCACGCCACAGCACAGCGATCCACAACCACCATCAATGAACAGCCTGCAAGATGCTGCAGAGGTCACACATCTCTCCAGATTTCTCAGCTGTATGCAGAATTATAGCCAGGGCCTAAAAGCTTAATATTTTGGCTTTTATTTTGGCTCGTATTTTTTGCAGTCACCATTAATTGGGTCTCTGCTACTTTGCCTACTGTGCTATAGTTAGTAATTAATTGCATAGGTGTGGGTCCAGCAAAAAGGAATTGATTTTCTTGAAGTTAAAAGCATTTAATTTAAGTCTGTAAGCTTTTTCTTGTGGATGCCTGGGCTTCACGCTGACCTTCTGGAGAAGCAGAAAACTTAGCTTGCTATAAGGTGATTAATGGTTAGGAGAAAAGCCTTTGTTTAATCTCCGGGTCAGCGGAGTTATGAAAATCTTGTCTTGCTTTAATTCACTCATGATACACAATATGTTGTGATGTATAGTGTACTTCACATCTTTCTGGTTTCAAGATTTCACTGTTTACATTAGTAAACTCTGGGTTAACATTTGTATTTTCATATTTATGAGGTCAATAACATCGATTGGACAAATACACCTTATAACAGACATGCAATCTATGTTTTAAATAACTGCTTGGCCCTGTAAACATGTTGTAAGACAACTATGGCTGTTTTATGTCAACAAATAAATAAATCAAATAACATCGTTTTTTTTTTACATTTATTAAATTATTATTTTTCCAGTCATCCGTTGTCATGCTAAATCCCCATCTGACTTTTTATGAGTACTATAGAACACTATTGGATTGTGTATTTATTAATTGTAGTGTACTTTAAATCCTAAAATATATATATTTTTTAAAAACTGTACTTTCAGAAAATATAATATTAATGAAATAAAAAACATTCATGAAATATAATATTACTAAAATAATTAAATAAAAATAAAAGTGAACTTAAAGAAAGTATACTTTCATCGCAATGTTTCTTAACATACCTAAGTACACTTTTAAAAAGTGCACTTTGTAATAAATACAAATTAAAAGTTTTACTTGAAAGTACATTTTAAATCATTGTTTTTTATATATATATATATATATATATATATATATACATACATACATACACATCTCTTAAGATTTAAGAAAGCACATTTATTTTTTAGTGTTGACTAACATTTTAAAGCATATCTAAAGTACACGATTTTAACTGTGGTGTGTTATTTGACATTGCACTTAATACATTTAATATAGTATTATTAATAATATATTTTAAACGTGCTAAATGTCTCATTTCATCATTACAAATGTTGTAATTACAGATTTTAATTTCATTTTAATACATGCCTTAAAAGTCTCAGTAGAAATGACATTGAATATTTCATTAAAGTAATTTTAGTTTACCATAAACACTTGTCAGTACATATTCATATTTCATATGTCATATTTCAAAGACTTATAAATGACCTAAAACATATATGTATATGAAATGCTGTTTTGATTAGCTACAACTGGATAATGCACTTAATTTTTGATCATGCTGCCACTGGTCTGATTTTTCCTCTTTTTACCAGATAATAAACGCATACACTTTCACATGCTGTGTTTTAAGGCCAGGAATATTTAATGAGGAAAGCAAAGACGCTTTTAATGATTTGTTGTCTGTTGTTAAACAGCTTGCTGTAAGATACCAGTTCCACATGTTTGGCACCATGACCCGGGTTTAAAAGCAGTGCTAACCGCTCTTTTTATAGTACTCTATTTTATGACCTTTGCTTGGGGTTTAAAATGACAATAACCCAGGGTGAAGAGCCCTGTGACCTGGTTGCCTTTTGCATTTTTATTTATACCTTTACATCCCTGGACATCATTGCAGCCATTTTACAACCATCCGTGCGTGAACTGTGATTTCACTTCACAGTAGATTTTATTAAGCTCAAGCCATTAAAACTGAATGTTGACTCATGAGACCTGAGTATTTCAGTTAATGACCACCCTATTAGATCATTTCTGACTAGTGCCATAATGATTTTTGTAACTAGATTTTTAATAAACAAATTAAGTCTGGATTTAGGGTATACTAGACTTCTCAGCATGACTCATTGCAGCAGTGCACCTAATTCTGAGCTATAATTACTCTTGCTGAGCCTTAGTGAGCTTTTATTTAATAACCCTTACTTCATTACGCAGACCCATGACGCACGGCTGTGTTTTTATTATATTATTGTTTCCAGAGGCTCAATGAATCAATTATTTTAACCACATACTGGTCAGTGCAGTTAATAACAAATCTGCTACGTTTTAGATACATTTCTAAGTTTGAAATTTCAAAATGATTTCATTTTAATATTTGTGAATTATGAAAGTCTATGAATGTTATAGTAAGATAAAATGTGGATGGACAAATTATTTGGAGAGCGAGATGATGGAACAGCTAGTTACAGCACATACTGTAAATTAATAACAGCCTTTTTGGTCACTTGGAATATGTAGATTGCAGACGTTTGCTATTAGTGTGTCTGAAACGCTCATTCAATTAACTTGGGGCATAATTTATAACTTCAAAAGTAATTTCAAGCAAGAATTTAAGAGAGACTGCTCAAAAGTTAATGTCTTGTGCAGGAGAGCAAATTGTGACGAGACTACTAATATCGGGCAAGTGTATCAGCAATAACACAGACTCATTTCATATACATGGTTATTGTCTTTGCAAGTATTCAAATGGCCTCGCTGTATAAGATACATAAAAAAAAAAGATTTTTCATCTAGAGTATTTTTCTGCCAAAGCAAACAATGGAATGGTCTGAAATTGTAAACTACAGAACAGTGGTTGTCGCAGTCATTTCCACACCATTTTTGTTTAGAAATGGAAGTATGCTTACTTTGTTGTCAGTCTTACAGTCTTACATGATTTATGTTCTGTGCTGGATCACTGCTGTTTAGGCGCTAGATCTGAAAGTGCAGCTCCCTGTCCACTGGCAGACCCGCGAGCGCCAGTAATCTAAAGCCATTAAGATGGAAGCATTCCACTGCCTGATAACGGATAGTGGTTTGGACGGATTTCCTCACTGGACTATAAACACCAAGTGCAATGTGAATCAACTGAAAAAGGTTGTGTGATGCTGTGACCAGCAAGATTTATCCGTTTAAAGCTCCAAGATGCGTTTTGGAGGTCCAGTCTTATGTTCTTTGTCTTCAGTCTTTACAATCAGACCAGTGTATTTTAACACTGCTTTCCTCATAATATTGTGTCATATTGTTACAATTTTAAATAACTCTCTTTTGTTTTAAAGGGGTCATATGATGTTGCTAAAAAGAACATTATTTTGTGTATTTGGTGTAATGAAATGTGTTTATTCTGTTACAAACTCCCGTCTAGAGGAGAAGGAACAGATGAAATTAAATAAAGAATTCAAATAAACTAAACAAATTGTACGTCTTCAGAGCCTCTGTCTCCCATCCCAGCACTGATTCAACACCCGAACCATAAATCAAGCAAAAAAGCGTTTTGGAGGTCCAGTCTTATGTTCTTTGTCTTCAGTCTTTACAATCAGACCAGTGTATTTTAACACTGCTTTCCTCATAATATTGTGTCATATTGTTACAATTTTAAATAACTCTCTTTTGTTTTAAAGGGGTCATATGATGTTGCTAAAAAGAACATTATTTTGTGTATTTGGTGTAATGAAATGTGTTTATTCTGTTACAAACTCCCGTCTAGAGGAGAAGGAACAGATGAAATTAAATAAAGAATTCAAATAAACTAAACAAATTGTACGTCTTCAGAGCCTCTGTCTCCCATCCCAGCACTGATTCAACACCCGAACCATAAATCAAGCAAAAAATATTTATTTAGGGAACATAGGAAAAACAGTAACAAAGAAAACGGAAGATCTTACATGGAAGCAATTAAATTCAGGAGGGGGTAATGGCCAAAATAACAAACAACATAAATCAAGCAAAAAATATTTATTTAGGGAACATAGGAAAAACAGTAACAAAGAAAACGGAAGATCTTACATGGAAGCAATTAAATTCAGGAGGGGGTAATGGCCAAAATAAACAAAACATAGGTCTAACTATTTTAGAAAACTAAATAACCTAAACACAAAATAATGATACAAACAAAAGACAATACTAAACCTACCTCCCTTACTAAGTATAAACAGGAGAAAACATATATAAAACAAATGGCACCCACCTCCCTACAGCTTCCTTAAAGGGATAGTTCACTCAAAAATAAACTCTGTCATCATTTACTCACCCTCATGTCGTTCCAAACATGTATGAGTTGCTTTCTTATGTTGAACATAAAAGATGATATTTTGAAGATTGCTGGTAATCAAACAGTTGGTGGTTGCCATTGACTTCCATAGTATTTTTTTTCCTACTATGGAAGTCAATGGCAACCACCAACTGTTTGATTACCAGCAATCTTTTGTGTGGCGTGGACGAGTCTTAACTTTTATAAAGAATATATCTTTGGGTTTAAGATTTTAAGTCTTTGCAACTTTAGGAATCTTATCTATGCACGAACAGCTTGTAACACTCCAAAGAGAAAGGAAAACTTGAAATCGCATCATATGACCCCTTTAATATATTTAAATGTTACATGATCCTTCATAAATCATTTTAATATGATGATTTGGTGCTCAAGAAACATGTCTTGTTATTATCAATATTTAAAAGTTGATCTGCTTTGTGGAAAACATGACTTTTTCAGGATTCTTTGATAATTAGAAAGATCAAAAAACAGCATTTATTTTAAATTGAAATCTTTATATAAACATGAATGACTTACTGTCAGTTTTGATCAATTTAATTAATCTGTGCTGAATAAAAGTAGGCTATTAATTTCTTTCAAAAAACAAACTGACCCCAAACGGTTGGGGGTAAAATATTGAATTGTAGTGTATAGCTTATAAATGGCCAGCACAGCATTTTCATCTTTAGGAGTGAAAATTGGCTAATTAGCATTGTATTAGCATTAGTGGTCAGCCATTTTTTTTTTATTACTGAAATTTAAAATGTGTTACAGTGATAATGAGCTGCTTTGTGTAGTTAAGGATTTCAACTTAATTAACTGAGGAATTAAAACTCACCCTTTTATATAATAGAGTTCCAAATGAAAGCTCACAATGAACTTGTTCATTTAATTAATACTTTACCTCAAACAGAAAGACACACACAAAGTGAAAAGCTTGCACACAAACTATTGGTTAGTACACACATAGCAACCTCATTAATGATAAAAAACACACTATTGTTTAACACATAATGGCTCTAGTGTAGCTGGATACATTTCTAAAACTAGCCCTGGATGATTTATTTTTGGCCCACTTACATTCCACTCGTGGAAGCAGAATAAGAGTATTGAGTTCAATGGTAGCGCTACGTCTAGCACTTTATTTAGAGTCTACAGATGGTAAATAATGTTCATTTAGAATTTTCCTTTAGAAACACATAAATCAGTCTGAACAATTTTGCCACAAGACGCATTTATTCATGTACATTGATGCTTCAGATTCTCTTTTACAGTCCTTATGACTAAATGAGCTGAACTCAATGGAAAACATGTCTCGGTCTACATTTCACAAAACTCCAAAAACTCGGCTTCATACAATTTGCTTAAGTTTCTAGCTGAAATGAACAACAGAGGCACTAAAAGACACCTTATCCATTTTCATACAAATTACAATTACAGGGACATATTAAAAATTACGTAAGGCTTCACTCACTGGTATGGATGTAACGATGCACCCCGAGCCGGTTGAAAATCGATACAAATATGTGACCATTCAAATCAGTTGAGATGTTAAACGAATTGCAGGAGTTTATATAAATGTGTCTCTGAGGGGAACTTACTGCCTTCAGAAAAGTTTAGATGGTATTTTTTTTTTCATCTTGCGTCTGTAATGCATTGCGCCACCTGCTGTCAGAAAGTGAATTTGCGTTCTCATTCAGCCAGTCAGCTGTTTTTGTTTCGTTCAGATGTTTTATGTAGTAAAATTTCACAAAGCTGAGGTCAGACCATTCTGTTTTTGATTCAAATTTCGAAATCTAATTACAATCTAAATAACACGTATGCAGCATCTTTGTTTGGATCGTGATTAAAATACAGTGGTCGCCTCCAATTTTAAATGAAAAGAGCAGAGGCAAAGTCTTAGTTTGTTTATATACAGAGATTTCTTTTACTTGTATAACATTTCAATTTAGTTTTGTTATTTGACATAAGCCTATTTCAGTTTCACAGAGAAATGTGCAGCATTTTGTCCAGGCAATATAAAAGAAAACCTTTTCATTAATAGTTTGTCTTAAATCTCATTTTGTTAAAAAAAAAATCATATTGTGAAATAAGTATCATGAATCGTATCACATGGTGAGTTGAGTGAATCACTGGGCATTTCATTTCTGAACTGCCACAATACATACAACAACCAACGTAATAAAAGGTTGCCAGATTCACATTCATCTTTTTCCGGAAAAAAAACTGAATATGCTTTCAACTCCACTCACTGGGCATTTCACTTTGGAAGTGTTGTGAAATGTATAAGAAGTGCTGTAAAATAATTTTGCAGAAATGTCGCCACAGTCACGTTTTTCCAGTGTGCCTGATTTTTGGTTTACTTACATAAAGCTATTGCAAGGTTACAGAAGACTTGAAATAGTGTTTTTTTTTTTGTTGTTGTTGTTCATTGTTGGAGCTTAACAGTGTCAGTCCTTCACATTTATTATATGGGATACAGCACCTTGAATATTCTGTTAAAAATACTCTTTTTGTGTCATACAAATGGGATAAAACAAGTAAATGATGAAAGAATTTTTGGTGAAGGGAAACAAACTGATCTTTTTCTCCTACAGTGAAGTCTCTCTGCTAACTCTGTCTGTTTTGTTGAGAGGATGAAGGTGGATTTGCATAGCCTCAGGGCGGTCCTGTGCCAGAATTGCTCTGTCTTTCATGTAGGCTGCTGTAGATGGTCAGCTGGAGTTCAGAAGACTGATTGTCTTTTAAAGATTGATCCACCAGATGAGCCAGAGGTGGACCTGTCTTTGTTTTTGAGTCTTGGCTCTCAAGGTTTCTGAATTTCTTAACACTTTCACCTCAGTGAGCTTTAGACCCTGTCACTTTATAGACCACTTCATTCTCTACAGCCAATAGGATGTGAGTGACAACAGATATTTTATTATCAGCTTAAACTCAGGTGCTTATTAACACTGAGGAAATGAGTGTAGACTTTGTGGTCAGAGTTTCTTTTCATTCAAAATAAGATTACTTTTTGTTTTACTTTTGTGCCACATTCATTACCATCTCTGTTTACTGTCTGAATCTAAATATTCAGCCCATTTAGATGACAAATTAGATTTATGTTTCCTTTCCTCCATTTAGTTGCCACAGTACATTTGCTGCAAGCGTTTGCAAACAAAGTATAAATTTGTTTTGCATGAACTTGTCCTCTGAAAATCACATTTCAGTCACAGCAATCACATTTGCAAATATGCTATATATATTCAAAGTGTAAATAGCCTACATATGTGCATATTTACTATCGGTGCTTGAATTTGGACACACGTTATACTTGTTGTCATACGCCCATAGCCTTATGTATTACTTTATTAGCATTCCTCCTTTCATGCCTCTCTTTTTCTCTATCCCTTGAACAAATGTTGACGCCAGCAATCATTAGGGGACCATTACACATTATTTTCAAAGGAACAAATCCGTTCTCAAGAGCACTCTTAAATTCTTCAGCATACAGTATTGTATGGTAATGGGAGCCTTTTTTCACTTTTGTTTTTATATAACTAACATTTAGAAAACTGATTACTTTAATCACAGCGTGTATAAGTGTGCAGAGATGCTCTTTCACTCTACCTTGCATAAATGAAGATCATTTAGATGGTCTTGCTGTAATCAAGGCCACAGTCCTGCAGGATGGTTTCTGAAGCCATGACTGCATAATATCCATGACATTAATATTACATCTTTATTGAACCTTAATCACTTGTGGTTGGTGTTTATATAAGCAGCACACCATAACTGGAAGCCTACCAAACAACCCCAGATGAAACATTGTGTCATGCTGAGCTTAATAAATAAACCACATTCATCCCATCAGTTGTATTAGAGGAGATTATTTGATATTTCCTGCCAATAATGACACATTTTTATGCTAATGAGAGTGAGTGGGAGAGAAATGTCAAAAGTCAGATTCTTATTAACAGTGTATTAAACTGAGCTTACTTGTGATTGTAAATCTGAGGTTGATTAAATTTATGAAAATCTATGACTAGAGATTACCTTAACAATTTCTGCATATAAAGTTGAAAGACCTGTTGTACTTAACATTCAGGTCCAAAAGTCTGAAACCACAAGTGAAACTGGCATTTTTAATACATTTTAATTATAAACTGTGCTATCAGTATAATAATTTGAATGCTCTTAATTTATATTGAAAAATTAACATGAATTTAAGAATGTCTTCGCATTTGGTTTGTCCCTCTTTTGTTCTTTTTGTAATGCAAACTGTATGAACACCATATGTTTTTTGTAAAACCTGATGATCCATGTCATCCAGATAATGTTGAGCTACAATAAGTCACATAATAAATGTTGCAGTTTTTTTCCCCCTTTTTTAGATAATGTGGAATATTTTTTCCTCATTTTATGTAATAACTTTTTTATTTAAAAAATGGGTAACACTTTAGTAAAGGGACCAATTCTCACTATTATTTTTTAGATAATGTGGAATATTTTTTCCTCATTTTATGTAATAACTTTTTTATTAAAAAAATGGGTAACACTTTAGTAAAGGGACCAATTCTCACTATTAGCTAGTTGCTTATTAGCATGCTTATTATTAATATATTGGCTGTTTATTAGTACTTATAAAGCACTGATTCTGCATGACCATATTGTACATCCCTAATCCTACCCAACTACTAAACTTAACAACTAACTGTTAATAAGCAGAAAATTAGGAGTAGGCAAAAGTCATAGTTAATGGTTTGTTAATGGTGAGAACTGAACCTTAAAATAAAGTGACCAAAAATGTTGTTTATGACTAGTTTAAATAAGATTTGAATACCATATTTTTAATATATTTTCACAAGCAGGCAACAAAACTATGTAATCGATATGCATAGGGGTTTTGTGGTTCAGATCAGATGAAAATCTTGCATTATATAGCCTATAGTGAGATATATGTAGACTGAAGTTCAGTCACTGAAGCAAAGTAAGTAGGCTACCTGATCTGGACAGCAAGACCCTTTAAATTGCATATCACTGAAGCAAGAAGATAAATGTTATTCTTTTTTTAGTTTTGTTGCCTACTTGTGAAAATAATTAAATTGCATGATGGTATATTAATACTAAATGTATTATGCAGTATGATCAGCAGCTGATTAAATTGATGGGTCAAACGCAGTTCGCTTGCTTTCTATATGTGTTACTATTGCCACCAAGTGGCATAAATTTGAAAAAGCGGTAACTTCATTTGATACAATTCTGTTTGGTGCTGATTTATAGAGATCAAATATGGGAGTCAAATATGTATAATGCCCAATAGTGCCTGTTGTCCCAGGAAACAGATTTCTTGTCTCTTTCTACTGATTAGTCTCTTTTTTTTGTTAATGTTTTAAGTAAAATTATTGGAATTTAGTTGGTAAACAGCTTTAAAATTATGCAGAATAATGTGCACTAAATAAACACTCATCATCTTTACTACAACATCATTTTCCAAAACAACTTTTCCATCCGGACATATGTGAAATAAAATGCTTTTTCCTTCCTTCAAAAATGTGTCCTACACAAATTATCCTCTCTGTTCCTTTCTCAGTAAACTCTAATCAGATCTGACATCTTTTGACTTGAAATCTCCCTAATCCCAAATGCTCCTGCAGTTTATTTTCCCCCCGAGAATTGGAAAACATCTTGTCCAAACCTGATGTTGCAAATCTCAAGAAATCTCTGCAAAAGCTTCAACTATGTTACAGTGTGGAAAAAAATAAATACCGTTTTGGGAAGTTTTTCACAAAGACATGCACAATGCAACAATTATAACTCAAGTAGTGGGTATACAAAGAACAAGAACATACGGCTGTCCTGGCTTATAATGAATCAGTTGTGAATACAGAAGGCACCAATACATTTCACCTTTCCATGTTGTAAGAACCACCTAAAAGATTAATTGTTTTAAATAATGCTTTACCATGGCAGTGACGCAGCTGAAATGGAGGGCGTCCAATCATCAATGGCTCACCGAGTTACTCACAGGCTGTGTATTATATGGCAGGACTGCACTGCACTGCAGGCTGTCTACCTTAGGCAATAGAAATGGACTGCTGCTCTCTGTTTTATACCTCGTCCTCATTAGCTGACTCTATTGAGACTGCCGTTTCCTGGAAATCAACCTTGTTTATGGTTTGTGAGCTCTCGCACATTCAGTTCTTTATGCAGGATGTTGGAGTAAGTGCAGTGCTGACGAACTCTGAGCTACTGACATAAGTACACCATCAGTTTTCCTGAAAATAGACAAAGGCAAAATGATAAAGAAACCTGATATATTGTATCGTATTGTATTGATTTTCGTGGTGTCCTGCCATGTCCAGTATTGTTTTGACTAGAATCATTTTCTGATTCAAATGAGTGATGTGGTAATCCAGCAAAGTACATGACTAGCAATGAGACACAACTAAAACTCTATTCCTTCAGTTTTTCAAAAATAAATAAATGTTTAACAAAGTGCTGTTTTTCCAACGTGATCTCATGATAATTCGTATGTATTTTACATAAAATGTGGTTCTATAAAATGTACATTTACTTACGTTTTTACAGGCACAAAAACATACAATACTGACGTATTTTCAGCATCTAAACTTACAAATACTTACATATTTTCAGCATTTAAACGTACAAAACTGACGTATTGACACCTAAAATTGAATCCTTATGAATATTGAAATTGCGGCATTAATTTTATTATTATTGTTGTTTTTAGCTGTCATATCAATGACCTTGTTTTCAATTGCATTATTAAATTGTTAACTCATTTATTTAATATGAAATGATAACATTTCGTTCTGTTCTGTGTGATTTCTGCTGCCAGCTCGTTCACACAGTAAGTATCGCTTTTTATTTCTCCTCTTTCCTACAACTTGTTTCACTTCTGTTTCAGTTTTTTATAACCATTTCTTACTATGTGTCAGTAAGTTATTTTAGCATGTGTGTTTGGCTCAGTGTTATTTTTTTTAGGATTACTGATAAACTAATGTAGTTTGATTTGTATTAGTTATCTATTTTAGTTTTAGTCACAGTTGTAGTAATGTTGACATTTTATTAGTTTTTTATTATGTCTATATAGGTTAAAAGCTTTTAGCTTTTCGTTTTAATTACTTTTTCTTATTTGTGTATGTTTTAATTGTTTTTAGCTTTATTTTTTTGTTTTTATTTAAATGTTTTAGTTTTGAAATGTTGTATGCATTTGTCATTTTTATTTAATTTCTTTTATTTTCTTAAATGTGTATATATATAGTATTTATAGAGTTTTAGCTTTTAGCTGTAATTACTTTTTCTTATTTGTAAGTCGCTTTGGATAAAAGCGTCTGCTAAATGACTAAAAGTAAAGTAAAGTAAAGCTAGTGCGAGCATGGAAAGTGTGTTTTAGGAGATTATTTGGGCAATTCTGTCACCAATTTAGGCTCCAGATTTCATTCTCCCATATCTATAGAAGCAGAGAACTGCAGGTTCCAACTTCTCCAGTAAAATAAATCAGCTCCGACTTCTACTAAAATATACTAAACTCTCAGGCCGAGATGATAAAGGGCAACTAGAAGAGGAGTTCCATCACTGTCCTCACGAGCATTAATCATCTGTCTGTCAGATCTCACTGATGACTTTGCATATCAAGTTTAGCAAGGGTCATTCACCCGACATCCATGGCCAACTCATCAAGAATAGACATACCCTTCTTTACTGGATCATTGCGCTCTCTCCCTTCTTTCATTCTCAATTACTTGCTCTATCACTATCTGTCCCTATTCACAGTTTTTCTTTTATGCTAAAAGTCAGCCATGTATGCAAATACAATAACTTACCGTTTTCTAAGGTTTGCAGCCAAAGCAAGACGAAAATAAGCTTGTGCTGAAGCTGTTGTGGAAGAGGAGGTTAGTTAACTAAAGTGCCGCTGTCGTCAGCTTGCCTGTCTGTTCTAGTTTTGTCAAGCATTTATCAGCAAAATAGTCACAGAACATAGTCACCATGTTGGCAAAACACCTGAAGAGCTCAGTGAAACAAACAATACCTTCTCATTTATTGCAAATACTTAATTTTGTAGTTTGAAGAGTGTGAATTTAAAGGGATAGTTAATTCGAAAAAGTCAAAAGTCTGAAAGTTAAAGTGGTCTAAAAGTTGTGAGCTACAAAAAATGACATAAAAGTAATATAATCAATAAAGTAACTAAACATCACTGGCGCTTATGTCAGGACATTGCGTCATGTGACATGCAAGAACCAATGAGAATTGATGTTATTACCCATGTCACCATAAGTGATTTGAACACTGTACTGTATATGTAAATTGATCAATTTGATTTGATTTCCTCTGAAAGTGGAAAAAAAACACTTAAATTTCAGTTCTCTTATCTCTTGGATTTTTTAAAACAATGGAGTTGAATGGATTATGTCTCAGCAATTCTTAATGTCCTTTTTCAAGCTTGAGATTTTGGACCCCATTGACTTTCATTGTATGAAGAAAAATATATTCTTTATTCTCAAAATATATTTTTTATTCTTCTTTATTCCACAGAATAAATAACTATGATGATGAGTAAATCATGACAGAATAAAGGTAACAAAAGTATAAAATCATATCCCGTCCCTTTAAGAAATTGCAATTAAACATCAGATCATTTATTAGATTTGTGCAAGCTATCAAATCATGCTAATTTTTGCCGTTTTATCGCCCAAGACAATGCAATGTTTTTCCCACAGTTTTGCATAGTTTCATTAATATTTATCACCAGAGGATACACATAATTATAGTGTGATAAAACTGTGGGTAAACTAGAGCTCCACTACCACTAAAACATGATGAAATTTAAATAATAAACATGTATTAATTTCACTTTGGCTCTCGGGAATACAACTTTTTTCCATGACCTTGTAATTAAAATTACAGCAACACCTGCAGTTTTGCACGAGTATAGTTTGCAGATTATTCCCAAAACCTGCATGCCTGAATTCAAGTACAACATCTGGATTAACAAGATCCCCTATAGAGGAAAAAATGCAGAAGAGTTTTGAAATAGACTAAAGAAAATGATGAATGGGTTGTCAGTCAGGATGCTGTGCTGTCCATTAAAGACTCAGATGTGTTAAGCTGCTTCTCATCTCCATTTATCCAGCATGATGTGAATGCCCTGCAGCAGGCTGCTTTTAGACATGCATTTGACTCTTTAATTCATACACACCACTCATTCAATACAAGTAATGCAATACGCTCAATGCAGCTGACAAGCTTTAGAAAGATTGACTTGATGCTGTATATAGTCTCGTATACTGTCAATTATTTTAGAATAATATATCATGCAAAGGAGACATCTTACTCATCTTATCATGTTTTCATCTAAACACATTTGTCACTGCTGATTCCAGGTCACATCTGCCAGTATACAGTCATACACCTACCTCTATTAAACAAAGCAGGACCCAAACATACTATGACTATGTTGGGCTTTTATTTTTACTAATACTCCATAATTCTCACCATATGAAAAAGAAGTGCAGTTCAGCATGATTACTTCTATTGTGTTTGAAATACGGTTAAAGTATACTGCCAAATGTACTGACAAGCATTTATGATACACTAAAATGTATCATGTCATTTCTATTGACACTTGCCATGTATTTGAATATATTTGTAATTACACATTTGTAATGATGAAGTTGCAACTTAGTACATTTATATATATATATATTTACTTTATATGCAGTATTGAAAAAAAAACTACAGTTAAATTATAATAAGGTACTTTAATGTTATATGATCTGCAAGTACAGCTTTTTAAAAATATACTTTTGAAATTTAAAGTACAAGTGCATTCTCAATAAAATCAAGTACACTTCATTTTCACAACAGTCAACGGCCGTAATGTGAAATGGAAGAATATTTTTTTTCTTTCATATTCTGACATATATACTGTATATCATAGCAAAGCATATTGCTTTCATATTTCTCATATTTGATATATTTATTTTCTTTCAGAAAAGAGGAAAATAAAGTTCTTGTCATCACTAAAGCACTCTAACAGCATCGCTTTATAATATTTTAAAGTATTTAATTTAGTCTTAATGAAAGGCTTAATGAAAGACTGATAATAGTATTATAGTATTACTATTTTAATAGTAAAATAGTATTTAGTTTTTTAGTCATAACTGAACAACTCCTGAAAGGACATAACATGCTATTGCAGACTCTTTTAAGAGTGAAGCTGAGCATTATGTGCTTCTTGTATGTGGAAACTGTCGCTAAAGCACAAAGAGAGCCAAACCAATATTGTCATGCCAAAAACCAACTCCAAATCTGCAGCACATTTATTCAGTTAACTGCTGTGCATCTCTCTAAATGTCTGTGTAATGAAAAGCTTTGTCTGGCTTTTTGTTTATTAAAGTTTTGTTTTCTCAAAAATGCTCAAATGGAGCTAAATTGATGCAGACTTTCCTTTCATCATTGCCTAACAAGCTATTGATAAAGCTCAGTCTGGAACATTCCTGGAGTCTGAACCATTCACTGTCTATTGTCTGTTGAAAAAAATTAAGGGGCACAAAGCAGTGAATGCAAAAGCCAAAAAATGTTATGCCTGTTGAAAAAAAAATAAACAAAATCAGAACATTCCCAAAATATCAGAAAGGACCAGCTGGCAAGTTGACATCAACAGGCTGCTTCCATCTGTCAGCATGTAAGCACTTATTATGCTAATATGCTTGAGTTCTTTAAGTTAAACATTACTGTTTATGCCAAGTAATTTTATTCTGCTCAATTCCTTAGTCAGCGCAGGGGTCAGCATTTTTAAATAAGCTGTCCACATTTCATTTACTGTAGTAAAAGGAAACAGACGAAAGGTCCATCAACAAGAGGCCATCAAGGTTTAATGAATTCCATTGATTCTTCTTCCCCAGTTAAAGACTCTGTTCTGACTGGAATATAACCACAGCAGACTGACGCTACAGAGCACTGCTGATTTACATGTGCTGAAAGGTACAATGCACAGCTATTCATTTGTAAAGCAGTGGCCAAATAAATACTGAAAAGTAAGTCCCTTATTTTTTTAAGGTAAAATAAAAAGTTTTTTGTTGTTGTTGTTTGTTTTTTTCAAAATGAAATGGCATGTGTCTGCATTGTGTTGTCTTTTGTAAGCAACTAATAATTCTAGGGAGGCATTGATCTTAAAATTCTGGCCAATATCGATAAGCCAATAATTAGTGATTAGTGATAACCGTTTAAAACTATGCTATTTTGCCTAAAGAAATTAAAACACTAAAAACTAAAATCAGTTATTACTGATTGTAAAAAGTGACTTGCAAGAAATAATTCACCCAAAAATGAAGATTTGCTGAAAATGTACTCACTCTCAGGGCATTCAAGACTCTTTGGAACTGATTTGGAAAAATGACATCACTGGCTGATCAGTGTTTCCTCTGCAGTGAATGGGTGCCATCAGAATGAGGGCTCAAACAGCTGATAAAAACATCACAATAATCCACAAGTAATATAAGAAATCCACAAGCTGTGTGTTTGTAAGACACAAATCCATGATTAAGGCATTTTAACTTCAAACTGTTGCTAAAATACAAGTCCGTATAATATTGTTTTCTCCAGTTAAAAAGTCCTCCCATCTGAATCAGGAGGGAACGCCTTAATGATGAATTTGTTTTTTTCTCTGAACATTCAGCTTTTCACTTCACAAGATGTTGATTGATGGACTGGAGTTGTGTGTACTACTTGTGGATTATAGTGATGTTTTTATCAGCTGTTTGGACTCTCATTCTGACGGCACCCATTCACTGCAGAGGATCCATTGGTGAGCAAGTGATATAATGCTAAATTCAAATCCAAATCTGTTCCAATGAAGAAACAAATGCATCTACATGCATCTTGGATGGCCTGAGGTTGAGTACATTTTCTGCAAATGGCATTGATCTTAAAATTCTGGCCAATATCGATAAGCCAATAATTAGTGATTAGTGATAACCGTTTAAAACTATGCTATTTTGCCTAAAGAAATTAAAACACTAAAAACTAAAATCAGTTATTACTGATTGTAAAAAGTGACTTGCAAGAAATAATTCACCCAAAAATGAAGATTTGCTGAAAATGTACTCACTCTCAGGGCATTCAAGACTCTTTGGAACTGATTTGGAAAAATTACATCACTGGCTGATCAGTGTTTCCTCTGCAGTGAATGGGTGCCATCAGAATGAGGGTTCAAACAGCTGATAAAAACATCACAATAATCCACAAGTAATATAAGAAATCCACAAGCTGTGTGTTTGTAAGACACAAATCCATGATTAAGGCATTTTAACTTCAAACTGTTGCTAAAATACAAGTCCGTATAATATTGTTTTCTCCAGTTAAAAAGTCCTCCCATCTGAATCAGGAGGGAACGCCTTAATGATGAATTTGTTTTTTTCTCTGAACATTCAGCTTTTCACTTCACAAGATGGAAATCCACAAGCTGTGTGTTTGTAAGACACAAATCCATGATTAAGGCATTTTAACTTCAAACTGTTGCTAAAATACAAGTCCGTATAATATTGTTTTCTCCAGTTAAAAAGTCCTCCCATCTGAATCAGGAGGGAACGCCTTAATGATGGATTTGTTTTTTTCTCTGAACATTCAGCTTTTCACTTCACAAGATGTTGATTGATGGACTGGAGTTGTGTGTACTACTTGTGGATTATAGTGATGTTTTTATCAGCTGTTTGGACTCTCATTCTGACGGCACCCATTCACTGCAGAGGATCCATTGGTGAGCAAGTGATATAATGCTAAATTCAAATCCAAATCTGTTCCAATGAAGAAACAAATGCATCTACATGCATCTTGGATGGCCTGAGGTTGAGTACATTTTCTGCAAATGATCATTTATGGGTAAACAGTTCCTTTAAGCAAGCGCTAGATGACGGTGAAGGTCATCTAAATGTAAAAAGATGAGTAAAAAGAATATTCAGTATCTAACAAAACTAGCTGATAACGATGGTACTGATATATCATACATCCCTAAAGATTGTTCACACCTGATCCTGTTTTAGGGCTGTGAGATTCTTTAGTTTGGTCCCTCCTCATATACACTATATGTGTGTGCCGACTGCATCAGGTCTGGCTGTGATGGATGAGGTGGATTTAGCTCCCAGCGTCGTGTGGACTGGACTTGGCTCGACTGAGCGAAAAATTGTGGGATTAGAAGAGTGGAGTATATTCTGCCAGGAGACGCTAGTCTTGATGGGAATCTTAGCTGACACAGAAAACTGGATCCCGTCACCTTGACAAAGCAAAATCCAGTGTGGGCATCTATACTCTCACTGCATATAAAGTGGGGAACTGTGTTTGTGAGAAAAGTAACAGTTCTGGCCAGATGAAAAAAAAGAGAGAGCTTCAAAATGCAATTGGCATGCTTTTCGCTTTCATTTAGCTAAAAGTTTCCTTTTATTCATTTCAAAGTCAACTGCACCACTGCACCGAGCACAACGAATGCGCTTTGAAAAGAAGGGGCTATATTTGGAGGGATAACAACAAGCATAAAACAAGACAGAAATAAAATACAATAGAGGATGTCTGTGGGTAGCAGATACGAGCTTGAGTAATGTTTTTATGCTATTAAAGACCACGATCACACCAAAATGAGAGTTTTGTGGCTTGTGTCTCCAAGTGTGTATTGCTTTGAGCTCATCTACATGCTAGTGTACTTCTAAACTTTGACAGATATAATATAAAATCCTGAACTACACAGATGTTTGTCCAATCAAATGCTTTCTAGATTGACAATGTCTCTCCCCTAATACCAACAGCAAACTAGCAAGTAGTAAATCGTATTCATGGCTATTCATAAATAAATATACGTTTTATTTAGCAAGGAAACATTAAATTAGCAGTAAAGTGTCAATAAAGACATTTACGATGTTACAGAAGATTTGTAACATCTTTTGACCTTTCTATTCATCAAAGAATCCTGAAATAAAATGTATCACCATGTCCACAAAAATATTAAGCTGCGCAACTGTTTTAAAATCTGATAATAGTAAAAAACAAAATGTTTCTCCAGCAGTAAATCAGCATATTGGCATGATTTCAGAAGGATCATGTGACACTGAAGACTAGAGGGCTGAAAATGTAATGAAAATTCAGCTTTACGACCATAGAAACAAAATACATTTTAAAATATATTAAAATACAAACCCATTGTAATAATATTCCATTAAGATTTCAATATTACTGTTTTTACTCTATTTTTAAATAGATAAATGGAACAGCAGTCAATGTTGTTGTGTTGGTCTCAGTTTTAACCCTACATTTACGTACTTTGCAACAAATTAGAACAACTAATGTTATTGTAGGTGAAAACTAGAACAATATACTGATCCTCTCAAAACAGTGCCTGCACTGCCCCCATCTGGCAAAAAAAAAAAAATCCAAATATCAATACACTACAGGACCCAGTGGTTTAACTGCTATGCTCACTTAGTGTTTTACTGGCTGTGGTGATTTTAAAACCCAATTAAATTGCTTCCCATCAGCATTTTATGACATCTTTTTTTAGTGTTGCGAGTTACAGTGATTAATAAAAGGTTTACCACGTTTTCCGATTGGCCTGTAATATTCACAGTTATGATGTCTAGTTCAGTGTTCAAACACATTCAGTCATTTGTTTCCTCCAGCACTGAGGAACATTCTCATAAAAGAGCTGAGATATGCATGTAATATACTGTCAGACAGATGTTTGATGACTATAACGCTGCAGCTAACTTTTATCATTTAGTTTTCTGCTTTACACAATCATTTTGAAAGCACAGCAGGGTCATAAATGGGATATACAGTCCACGTTTTTATGAACTGTTTTTTATATACACAGTGCATTCACACATACACAGTTTTAAACACATCTTCTGAAATCTTGTCTCTTTTTTCATTAGCTGCTCTGGTTTCATTAACACAGACAAATGTGGAACATGATGGCAATTTCAAGCATTAGGGCTTGTGTATGGTGAATGGGTTTGGAACAAACAAACATACAGTAATCATCTGAATCACACATAAAAATTGTGTAACTACTGCTATTGGGATTGGGGTAAAGGGATACATCTGATTGAAGTGATGAGGCTGTGGATGGTGTGCTTTGATGAAGAAATAGAGATAGTAGATAGTAGGATATTGTTTGTACTGGTTGTCCTTATATTAAAAGTGAGCACATATAAGCTTTTTGTCTTAATTGTCAATGGAAGCTTGTTTGCACCACGGGATAAAAATAATAATAAAAAAGGTAATTCTCAGAAATGCAAGATGTAAATGAAGAATTGTGAGATATCAACTCGCAATTTTGAAAAGAAAAGTATGAAGTGTGAGGTAAAACGTCGCAATTACATTTTTTTATTTTTTCATTTGGGAGAAACACACACGTACACAAAAGAATTATGAGATGTAAACCTAGAATTCAGAAAACTCACAAGACTTGCACGAGAGGAGAAAAAGGAAAGAGGAGGAAAAAGAATTGTGAGAACTAAACTCAGAATTGTGACCAAAAAAAAAGGCCAAAATGTGAGATGAAATATCAAAATTTTTAAAGCATTTTTATTCCATTGCAGATAACGGGCTTCCATAATTTCCTCTTTGTCTACTGGAGGAAAAAAACTATGACCATAAGAGTAGATAAGAGTAGATACACACACAAAATAAAAATAAAAACAAATATCTAAAAAACTGTCCCTTCAAGAAATCAACCTAATAACCTGAATTACTTATTCCTATCATTATTAGTTAATTATATATAATATTAATTATTAAATATTTAAAATATTTAATGGGGGGGGAAAAAAATTATTTTCATGGTTGGTATCATATCACATTATAGGTGAAAGCAATAGAGATTGGGCATGCATTAGTGCAAGTATGTACTTATCTTTACATGATGCAAACCAAAGCTGAAACCTCCACTGTTGCACATTACATCTGAATCACATTAGGAGGGCAGCTGCCATTATCTAAAAAGCATATCTTTCAGAAATGTAATCAAATGCTGATTCATTGCGACTTCATTTAAATGTCATCAATTCTAATGGAATGGACCTTGCTGTACAGTAGCGGCAAAGAGCAAACTAATGTTTACAAAGCCCTTCTAATTTCACGAGGAAACGCATGGTTCAAAAACATGCAATTTGTTCTTGATTTATAGAAGTGCAAACTGAACAGCTCTATTATTTTGTGTTTAGTAAACAAACATACAACTGAACGACTTCAGTCTGAAGGGAGACGTGAATATCACAATGCTGTAACATATGAACTGCACTTCAACAGGAGTGGATTTTTAAGTGCTATCAAAAAGATCCACAGTCACAGCCACAGAGAGAGAGAGAGAGATCACTCAGTGTTTGTTTTTTCGTCGCGGTAGAGCTCCTCTATGAATCTTGGAAATTATGTTTTGAAAAGAGTAATAAATACAGTGAACGTATACCGAAGAAAATACCTCTTCTGACACTGATTCCTCTGTCGACTTAAGGTAATGTCAAAAATCTTCGTTCGCGCGAAAGACCACAAGCAAGGCACCCAGCACATTTGATAGGCTGAATACGTTTTTGCATAATACATACTAGCGTAATATATGTTTCTACACATTATTATATTCTCTATGTATGTGTAGCCTATATGAGAGCAGCGTGCCGCGACACCACAGTAAATACGACACAACGATGCGCTCATATAATAATTTATCAATCGCTTAATGATTGCATGACAAGAAAAATGGTTAAATGCACATTGCTGGATTTAAATTAGAAATCTATTTTAAATATAATTCATGGTTTCTTTATTATGTGGACCACAGGGAATGTCAAACTCGTCTTTGTTTACATATTACGAGTGCTGACCTACTCAAGAGAAATTGGAAACGGGTCAATCCATCTTATTTGTCATTAAGATATCACTTATTAAGGTTGTTTGACGTGTAATGCGTAATTGTAAGAGCTTATACCTAGACTAATCAAATGTTCAGTCTTAATTCCTTCCAATACGTTAACGTCAAATTATTATTTTAAATCACACTTAAGTCTTGCATTATAGGCTGACTGTTATTTCTCTTCCACAGAATCAGCCCCAGATCTTCCTGTTCGACTGACACCTGACAAGTGGAAGACTCGATTTTTACATCAAAATGATGCTGATATGGGTTGTTCATACTAAATGACATAACATAAATAATAAATGACATCACTCAGTGAACACCATATAACAAACATCTACCTTTCATTTGCTGTTCGGGAGGTGTTGTAATGGACCTAGAATCCAAGGCTGTGTAGGTGTGGATTTGTTTTTGACATCATGGGTTGTGGAGGATCCAGGACAGATGTGTTGGAGCCGAGATATATGGAGAGCTGGACTAAAGAGACAGAGTCCACCTGGCTGACCAGCACGGACACAGACATACCCCTGTCCTCCATCCAGAGCATCCCCTCGGAAAACTCTTCAGAGGTGGGCTTCCCATCAGAGAAGACTGCCAACCTTGGTGAGAACTGACTAGGGCTGTCGCGATAACCGCAATATCGCAATACCGCGCTATTGACGAGCAAACCGCAGAGGAATGCAAGAACCGCAGCAACCGCGATTTTTCCGTGTTTTATTTTTTCGTAAGGTTATGCCCTTCTCGTTTTACACTTCATGCAACCACAGCCCTAGAACTGACTGAGATCATAATTATTTCAAGGCTTTATTCTCATTGTTAAAAGCTTTTGAATTTAATGTCTTCATATTTAATTAGCTGAACATATCATTTCACCGTAGTCCCTCAAATTTAACCTGTCAAACTCTTCAAATGATATTTCCTTCCCAGAAGGACAGCGAAAGTGTTGCAAGTCTGCTGTTGGTGAGCAATTCATTCAAGTAGGCCTCTTGTTGCCATGGTGATGGTTAAATCCCTTTAGTACTTCAGTACACCAATATGAGCAAGGATGAACACAATAAGCACTGCTTACCACTTTTGGGCAGAATTGTGACACTTAGGGCAGCTACAGTGGGTAAATGATCATATCAAAATAAACTGGTAGCAGATTATTAAAACAGATAGACAAGATGGACTTGACTATGACTACTTGAGACTTTTTTTTTTTCTTGTTGTGTTTCAGGATTTTTAGCCCTGGTGTCAGTATATATACATATACACTACTGGTCAAAAGTTTGAAATAATTATGGGGGTTTTTTTATTATGTAAATGTTTTTTTCTTATATGCTTGCCAAGGCTGCATTTATTTGATGAAAACATACAGTAAAATAGTAACCATGTAAAATAGTATTCCAATTTAAAATAACTGCTTTTTATTTTAATATATTTTAAAATGTCATTTATTCATTTGATATTAAAGCTGAATTTTCAGCATCATTACTCCAGTCTTTAGTGTCACGTGATACTCAAGAAATCATTCTAATATGCTGATGTGCTCTCAAGAAACTTCAGTTTTGCCATCACTGAAAAAAACGCCTTTTTATATATATTTTATATATTTTTATATATATATATTATAAATATAGTATGCAATAGTAAATATAGGATTGTATTTCACAGTATTACCGTTTTATTTTATTTTTTAACAAATTGGCCTTAGTGAGCATGAGAGATCTTTCAAAACTTTTGACTAATAGTGTATAATTTATAAATCATGCATATATTAATGTATGTATATTTTCATTATTTAATATATAATTTTTAAATATTTTAAATTTATTTAAGTTCATATACAGTATAATATAATAATTAAAGGAATACTATCTACAGATAGATAGATAGATAGATAGATATGAATTTGATTATTCATTTAAATTTATTTTGTACCTACACGCATACCTGAAATATTTCTGATATGGTCACCAATGCAGTGATTTTGTTAAAGAGAATGCATAACTTCCATATTTTTGTCTGGCCACAGATCTCTTTGATGATGGTCTGCCTTCTCCAGCTCAGGCATATCTGAAAGTGTGTTCTGCCATGTCTGAGGTGGGTCTGAATGACATGAAAACTGGCAGCACCCCTGCAATCCTCTCTTCTCAAGAACAGGAAGTGCTGTCTTCTTCTGGTAGCACAGTGCAGAGGAGAAGCATGTTACGAACTGAGGAAATAGTAAGCATTTTAATTGAACATAATGGTTTTTATTTGGCTTAGTCTTATGCACGCAGCATGTGTAAACTACATCAGTGTTTCTGACCTTTGTCTTATGTATTGCTTCATCTACACCACACCAGAAATGTGTTTCTTTTGACTTATTTTACAAAATATCATTTAGCATTATTGTTCATTTTATTAAAGTGGGCTGTAATACATTTATGCACTTTTAAACTATAAAAGTATATTGATGTTGGACATGAAAAACAGACCAGTCTTGTTTTTTTGTTGTCTGTTTTTGTCATTGTAATTTTTATTGTTTTTATTTCAGCTTTAGTTTGTTATTTTAGTACAAATTAAAACTAAATTAAAATGTGAAAACATTTGCCTTGAAAACTAGCTGAAATACAAGTTTTTTCTCTTTTTTTTTTTCCAGAAATGTAAATTGTATTTCAAGTAAGAAGTGTTTTTCTATGGTTTTAGGTTTTGTTAATAATAAACGCACTCACTATTTATATAACCTTTTGTTCATTCATCTGAGAAATGTGATAGATTTCCAGAAATCTTACTAATCAAAACTGTAAACTGTAATAAAACGTTGAAAACATTTGGTAACAAATTCATGTCTTAAAATCTTTCAATGTTATCTTCATTAGACCAAATGGCAGGACAGCCGGATGTCCACCAAGCAAGTGACCATCACTGTGACTCAAAGCATCCGGCAGGTGGACAAGAGCGGAAAGATCAAGGAAACTTCACAAATCACCTATGAGGTCATGAAACCGGTGGATGGTTTGATGGACGCAGCAGTTGACTCAATGACTTCACCCAAGACCTCATAAAGACTGTATCTTGGATTTCTGGAAAGCTTTGGTGAAGATGTCATGGACCAAAGAAGTAAAAAGCAGGGATGACCTAAATGAAGAAGTTCATCAGTGCTGTGATTAACGGGTTAATATCTATTTTTATGTACACCTTTTCTCTGTAATGTCTTTGTCAAAATGTTTTTTTGTTTTGTTTTGATGCCTACGAAAAGAATCTTAGTAAAAGGATCTACTGTACATACACTGAAAGCACAGGATAGATCAGGAAGGGCAATCGACAGATGAGCACTTAACAACTGGCTGATTGATTTTGTGAAAAGTGTAAAAATTATACTTAAATAGTTTAAAACATACCAACAACACATGTTTGTCCCAGAAAAAAAGGTGGCTTGAAGTTGAAGCTTTAATTTTGATTTTGGATTCGAAAATCAGGGCTCTTACTACCACCACACTATTGTTGCCTTCAGGTTTTTAGGGTATAAGCGCAAACATTTATTCAAAACCTAATTACAGTTTCTGTAGCAAGCTAGCACTACTGCGAAAGGTAGTGTGCAAGAATATAAAGCAGCTCTGTTTTGTTATTCCAGTATTGTTTGATATATCACTGCTTTACTCACTGGAAGATGATATTTATTGTTGAGTTATTAAATCTCTATTGGAAGCACATAATAACTATTACTGTATCCTAATCTTTCTCTTGCTTCACTCTCTGAATTAACATTTTACAATAAGGTTCTGTATATGAACATTCATTCGTTAGGTATTATGAAGTAACAATGAACAAATACATTTACAGTATTATTAATATAGGTTCATGTTAATTTCTATATATACTAATGCGTGTTGTTTTTTTATATTTTATGATTAATTTGTAAATAACATTAGGTGTACTCTGCATAGTTTATTAGAATTTAAATCTATTTTATTTAAAGTAATATTTTCAAATCCCTTAAAATCGGCATTAAACAGGTTGATTTTTATTGACATTTATTGACCTCTACTACAAATCTAGAACAAATATTCATTTATACATACAAATAAAATACATACAAATGAATATAATCGTGTTGGCTGAGCTGTGGTAGAGATATTTTGTGGTCACAAAAGAGTAACATGGCAATGCAGAGAAAACATCAAATGCTGAAACATCTGGTGAAAGTCACATTCATGTACTGTAGCACTGTAAAAGCACCATCAGACCAGTGATCATCATGTGTCCTGGAGAGTATGAATTTGTCTCTCCTCATTATATTCAGCAAGTCCCAATCTAAAACATGGTTCTTTCCTCAACATCCACTCATCTGCATTGAATTCTGGAAAGAAAAATGAAATCTCTCTCTTGGCAGATTCATCCGAATCTGAAAGAAAGAAAATTTGAAAATGCTGAAACTTTAGAATAGAAGAATTTTTTTTCCCATTTAAAATAGTTAAGAAATTAGTCTTTATTTCATTAAATCAGTGTTATGGTCTAGGATTTATGTAGAGTTTAAAAACAAACACTCATTAGGCATTTTCTAGAGAGGTTATTAAAGGCAGGGTATGTGATTTTTCAAAAACACTTTAGAAAACTGATTCGGGCCGAATCGCAAAACAAACTTGTAGCCAATCAGCAGTAAGGGGCGTGTCTACTCGTGATGTGGAGGAGAGCGCGTTCAGTGCATGGGACGGACATTAGCCGAGCCGAGCGACAGAAAGATAGAGATGGCGGATAAAAAAACAAAAGAGGAAAACGTCTGCGGAACGATAAGGCAAGAAGTAGGACCCGTGTAAATATCGGATCAGCTTTCCAGCGCTGGAGAGAACTCAAGGAGCGGAGGCCTGCGATCGGACGCCGAGGTTGCTATGTTTCTTCTCAGTAGGTGAGTAACACCGTGTCTACAACAGCTAAAGTCTGCCTACACCGGACGCGATCAAACGACCGTTGAAAACCATTTGAAATTTGTGTCAGCACGTCATAAATAGAACCCGGCAGCAGTTTTCTGTCGGGGATTTGTTGCACCGCGCCGCTCACGTCCGTAGACACAGTGTAACATTGGTTTTGCTTTGTTTCACAGAACCAATCGTTGCCTGGGTTGCGTATGTACATGTGGGGCGGAGCTATCAAAATAGGGGCAAGACCCTTTTGGGGTAGGGCCGTGTTTGTTTTGGTGATTTCAAATATCAACATTGGCTACCAGAAATCACTTACTCTGCCTTTAACCGTTTTGATATTTAGTTGATCTAGTCTATTTAGCTAGTTAAAGGAACAGTTGACCCAAATATGAAAATTTGCTGAAAGAGTACTCATCCTCAGGCCATCCAAGATGTAGATGAGTTTGTTTCTTCATCAGAACAGATTTGGATAAACATAGCGTTACTTCACTTGCTCATCAATGGATCCTCTGCAGTGAATGGGTGCCGTCAGAATGAGAGTCCAAACAGCTGATAAAAACATCACAAGTAATCAACACAAGTACATCAATTAACATCTCAAGAAGTGAGAAGCTGCATGTTTGTAAGAAACAAATCTATCATTAAGATGTTTTGAACTTTAAACTGTTGCTTCCGTACTGGAGGAAGTGTTATTATGGTTAGAGAACTTGCATTTTGTCCAGAAGCAAGTGTTTAAAGTTAAAACGCCTTAATGATGGATTTGTTTTTTACAAACATGTAGCTTTTTACTTCACAAGATGTTAATTGATGAACTGGAGTCATGTGGAGTGCTTGTGGATTACTGTGATGTTTTTATCAGCTGTTTGGACTCTCATTCTGACGGCACCCATTCACTGCAGAGGATCTATTGGTGAGCAAGTGAACTAATGCTCAATTTCTCCAAATCTGTTGTGATGAAGAAACAAACTGATCTACATCTTGGATGGCCTGAGGATGAGTACAGTTTTAGCAAATTTTAATTTTAGGCTGAACTATTTCTTTAACTGTTCGGTTTTGAAAAGTGTTACTCCACCTGAACCATGAGTAGTGTTTCTGGTGTCAGTCAGCCCATATTGGCCACGCAGGGTGTCTGATGAAGTGAAGCGAGCTCTAAACACTTTTGTTGGACCCATCATCCCCCTCCAGTGAGTGATAGCATCTTCCCTGGCTAGGATGTACGCTCTCATTGGGCCACTGTTGTGGGAATATAAGTAAACAGCAGGATTACACAGGGAGCTGTGACAACCTCGTGTTCGCTTAGATGGATAAACAGAATTGAATCCAAAAGAAAAATTTGATTTTTTTTTTCATTTATGACGTTAATAGTACAAACAAGCCTAGTCACAAAAGATGAGCAGTACTGCCTTAGTGGCACTGCTGGAACACAAATGGAACTAAAAGCTTAGGAATAATAAGCTGCTTATTTTTAAATAACTCTGACGTAGGCTAAAAGACACAGGTCAGCTCGAGCGCTGCGCTAATGTTTTATCTTTCACACACAAAGACATGTTCTGGGGACAGGGTGCCATGGTAACATCGGCCTCACTGTCTAAACTGGATCAACCGCTACATTAACAACCAGCATTGATGTCCCTCTCCACAGATGAGAGACCATATATCTGCATTCATTATTCCTTTCGAGAGGAAGTGCAGTGGTACAGCATCTGTAGTTTCACATTAATTTAAAATACACTACCACTTAAAAGTTTTGGGTCAGTAACATTTTTTTATGTTTTTGAAAGAAGTCTTGCTCACCAAGGCTGCATTTAATAATAAATAAAAAAATACAGTAATATTGTAAAATATTATTACAGTTTAAAACAACTGTTTTATCTTTTCATAATTTTAAAATGTAATTTATTTCTGCGATGGTACAGCTGAATGTTCAGCAGCCCATTACTCTTCAGTGTCACATGATCAGACCTTAATCTTACTGACCCCAAAGTTTTGAACGCTATTAATATTAAAGTAGAACAAAAAGCTAAATAAAGTGCATCCATTCTTTTCCATTCTTTCTGAATGCAGTGATTTAATTGCCTTTGATGAATAGTGTCTGTGAACCTGTAGGATAATCAGCTCAGAGGGTAATTTGAGGAAAAGCTGTTGTCAAGACTCGTGAAGCTACAAGGGGTTACATGGTTAACCTTTGACTTCCATAAATGCATGTCCAGTCAAATAACACAGTTTCAAGAATTTCTACAGCAGTTGTTCCTCCTCCTGGTACCATGAACTGGTTTTACCAGGAACGTTATCAGGAAATAGCTGAAATGTTAACAATGTACACACATAATGAAGTACTCTTGATGAACACTCACTGGGTCCGTCAGACTGGAGAAATTTTGTGGTAATGTGACCAAAAATATTTAAGACCTACTGAATCTGAATTTAAGACATTTTAAGACTTTTTAAGGCCTTATTCTAGGAAAACTTTATTTAAGACATTTTAAGACTTTTTAAGGACCCGCGGCCACCCTGTGAAACAGGATCGAATAGAAACAGTCACTATTCACACAAAACTATGACCCATAAACAACTGAAGATCCGAACCCACCAAATCATGCAAGAATGTTGTAGTAGCAGGGTTATTATAGAACCTAAACCTAAAAGCATAAAGCATAATTATTATATATAATATATTATTATATTTATAAACAGTCGTGGTCAGAATTATTGGCACCCTTGGTAACTGATCAAAGAAGGCTGTGAAAATAAATCTGCATTGTTAATCATTTTGATCTTTTATTTTAAAAAAATTCACAAATATCTATCCTTTCATTGAACTAAAACAATTGAAAATGGGGGGAAATCTCATTATGAAATAAATGTTTTTTGCTGATTTACCAGAAAACTTTCGTTATGCTCCACCTAAAGCTACTAAATCAACGAGATGTTTTTGATCTTTGATCCAAGTACAGTTATGCGAGTCTAGAATGTTTACGCCGCACTAAACTTTGACAAACAACACTCCGATCCGCAAACAAACAGATGAAGAAGAGGAGGAGGATGACGGTCCAGCGCATACAAAGAGAAAGGTTTGTAGTTTTAGTTTCCACATTCTTATTTTTATGAATGTAATTACTTCAAGGATGTTCAAAGATGTTAGAGTGAAGAGGACCTGTTTGTACTATTACTAATTCTGTAGAAGAACGTTATTTTAAAATAATCTCATAAATGAGATTAAATTTAACTAAATAAGCTAGTTGCAGTGATTCTTACGATGGCAATGACCAAGTACAAAATGTTTAATTCAAAAACTTTGCCATTTACCAATGTGCTTTTCAAAACACCTTTTAAATTTGTAATGTTTTAACCTTTCTTTATTAAATGTTACAGTCCAAGTGTACATATAAATGCCTCATTCATTCAAGTAAATGCATGGGTAATTTTGCAAAATGTGTTAAATATTTTATCTACACTTATTGTATAACTGCTGTTTTTT
>NW_015627232.1:113859-114133 GCF_001515625.1 Sinocyclocheilus rhinocerous
TGTTAAATATTTTATCTACACTTATTGTATAGCTGCTGTTTTTTGCTGTAATTGCATGGTTTTATAAAAAAATTGTTTTGTAAATTTTCCTCATGCCAGCTTGGTCAAGCTAGTTATTTAATGGACTTTAAAATTGCTTTCATAATAATGAGATGTTTATAGATTTGTCAAGTCATGTTATTTATGTATTATAATCTATATAATTAAAATGAAAACAAATGTTTTGTCTAGGTAACGTTATTAATTTTAAATGAAATATTAATGAACAGTACAG
>NW_015627232.1:114146-126645 GCF_001515625.1 Sinocyclocheilus rhinocerous
TGTATTTGAGAAAAACATTTATGTCATAATGATATTTCCCCCCATTTTAAATTATTATTCTCTAATGAAAGGTTAGATTTATGTGAATTTTTTAAATAAAAGATCAAAATGACTAACAATGCAGATTTATTTTCACAGCCTTCTTTGATCATATTTACCAAGGGTGCCAATAATTCTGACCACGACTGTATATATTAGATCAATAGTCAGTAGACAGATCAATAGCTTACAGCTTCAAATTATTTAATTAATACATACAAATGTATGATCACAGTTCTGTATATAAAAATATACATGTGCATATAAACCTGCTACTGGCTCCTTTGCAGAGCCGCCATATGAAATTTTTTACTTTTTTTTTTTTAAACAAAAACATTAATAGTCTAAACATTTTTTATGATTTGTGGAGAAATGACAATAAACATTTACCTTGACATGAATTCAACCAGTCTTTGATAGAAAAAACGTCCTGTAAAAATAAAAACAGTCAGGGATTATAACCAAAAATAAACCGTTGTATATCTTTTATCTTTTGATCAATTTATCCACTAGAAATAAGCCAACGAGGGTGATGTGGTTTATGCAGCAGATTTTTGTTGCAATCTGTTAATATGGTCTGAAAAGGCTTGCATATATAATACAGACATGAATGCGAGGCAGCTGCTTTTCTTTGGATGCAGGATATGATAAGCTGGGAGTGAGTAACATGTTTTCTCTCCACATGCTGTGTCAACATTATAACTCCAGGTTGTGTGAAGCCTTTACTTTGACTCACCCTGTTTAAAATCACGCATCACACTGACACCCACCCACACATGTACTTAACCATTCAATCTGTTACAAACACAGACCTCTTTCATTCATGCAGTGGATAATATAGGAAGAAAGATTATTTTCTACCTGCATGTTCAGCATAGAACCTTTCTGACTCTTCTGTTCTCCACGTCAGATCCTTCTTTCGGACTATAATGAAGTTTTCGAGAATCTTCTTATGAAGAGCCTGAAATTAAAAGAAATATTATATTCAAATGTTTCCTATGCTCATCTGCATCTCTTAAAACCGAAACTTATTGTCAGTAAAAATGTGTTGCTATGCTAATGGAAGCCTCTTTCAGTTTTGCTCTTTTCATTTCATGTTTGCCCTCAGCAACAAGACGACAAAGGGTTATATAAGAGTTTTAATCTCCAAAAAGAACAAGGTTATAGACTGAGTGATGATAGTACAAACATTACATTTAAAATGTAAAATGGCTTCAGTTTTCAAACCATGTTGCATGAGGGAATTGTTGCTAATTAAAGGCACCTTTATCTCTTTGAGGCGACAGACAGCGGAAATTAAATCAGGCAAGAGGCTTGCTCGTTTTAATAATAAAAATAAATTATGTAGTTTTAAGCCTCCTCATATTTTGAGTTACAAGACATCTTTCTTCGTTAAAAGGGTAACATTCAGCAGGATTGGTATAGAGGAGATGGGGGCTAGTTGTCACACTTGTTACTCCAGTGAATATTGCTCAGGAGGATAGGTTATTTTTTATAGCCAGGTAAGTAACTATATGGAGTAAGCCAGAGATCCCCAAAAGTTTTTGTCAGCCAAATCCCTTTTACCTAAAAATCTTTACTGGAAGTACCCCCTGAAACTTGTTGATTTATATTAGGGCTGCACGATAAATCGCATGCGATATTTAACGGGCATCTTGTCAGAAAGCCGGTTCTGTAATCAGCGGTAAATCTCCATCACGTGCGGGCTTTCACATTGAGCAGCATTAACTACACAGAGCCGTTGTTCACTGACGAGCTGCGCAAAAAAAAAGCGCGAATATGAACGTGGTTTGCGCAGCTCGTCAGTGAACAACGGCTCTGTGTAGTTAATGCTGCTCAATGTGAAAGCACGCACGTGATTGGAGATTTACCACTGATTACAGAACCGGCTTTTCTGACAAGATGCGCGTTAAATATCGCATGCGATTTATCGTGCAGCCCTAATGTAAATCTACTTTGGAGATGTACGTGTGCTTCCTGGAGCCCCCCTGTTAGCTATACATAATAAAACGTGTTTTTACAGCAACATCACAACTATACTATACCATTTAGCATCTTTACACTTTCAACAATTTGCTCTAAAGTAGTTCAACAAATGCGAGTTTAAAATAAGGAACCGTGTTTTTGGTTTGTAATACGTACATTTGTAAACGCCCTCATCCAAATGTTCTGCCATGTTCGACTATGACGCATCCTCTTCTTCTTCTTTATGATGTATCCTCTCGCGTGGCCTCCTGGGATAGAAAAGTAACCATCGGCGAGCACTCAAGACGCTGGGCAGAAGCAGTAGGACATCCGGGAACTTCTTGACTACTCTTTTATGAATACTGAGGTTTCGGACATACTTATTCGCTCGGCTACTGCTTTTCCCCTACTATATAGTAGAGAAGTAGGCGGTTTCGGACGCAGCCTCTGTCTCTTTTTCTTTTTTTTTGTCCATACAATGGCAGCCAATGGTCGACAAAACTGGAACATTCTTATTGTATTTCGCAGGTGGAAAAAAGTCATAAAGGTTTGAAACTACCATTAATTAAATAATAACAGCATTTTCATTTTTGGGTGATCTACCCCTTTAAGAATCTGCTTTCCATGCATAAACTAATACAACTGCTACAAAATAGCAAAAATAAATCAGCTCTCAGAGAAAACACACATTTATGTAGTAATTTGGCTATGCCAAAGTCCCATAGTTACAAAGATATAGCCTTTTAACAACAAGTCATAGCCCCACTACTGAATTCAATTTGCTAATGTCAAGGGGGACTCAAAAATAGTGTATCCACGTGATGTGTATGTAATGCAGACTCCACGTACTTCGTTTAATTTTTCTTTAATTATTTTTACATTTAGACAGGTGCAGGACAGTGTGATCTCACCTCCAGAATGAGCGGATGGGCCACAGCATCTGGTTTGACGACCGCAAGGGTGAGCTGCAGTGCCTTCACACAACGAATGCCTGCGATGCCGCCTTCTAACGTTACTAAAAGCATTAATTGGCTTATATTTCCCCGTGATTTGGCTCCGGCTCCATCTGATCAGTATTTAAACGTTAACCAGCAGACCTAAACACACATGAATGCTCGTGAACATTTCACAGCTGCAGATAACATCATCAATGCGTGGAGCATCGAGATAAATAAATAAATAAATCAATACAATGTAGGCGATCGACCGAAAAGAACGTTCGATAGTTCAGCTGGTGTTTAAATTGGTTTTCAAATTGATTTCTCATGAAGAATACAGCTTGATTTCTAAACTGAGCGTGCTCCGTGCTGTCTGTTATGTGGGCGCCGCCATCTTGCCCGGTAGTAAACATAGGAAGTTACAGAGCGCGCAAGTCTCATCAAAATCCTACTTTATGTTTGATAAAATATATTATGTATAAAACAACCAATTTCCTAGCAATACTATGGAAAAATTTCAATAAAATACAGAAAATAATTTAAAGTTACAGATATTGTCCAATGTGACAACTTGCCTTAGGCAATAAGAATGACCTATAAGAATAGGAAAGACATTTGATGAGGTTTTTTGTACATTAAGCTGACAGAAGCAGATGTGACCTATGACCTGTGACCTGCGCTGACATCACATCTTTGGAAAAGTCATGTGACAATAACAATTGTAAAACAGCAGCCTTGTAACTTGCAGTAAAAGCAATTTAGGTTGTTTAAAAGATTGTTCATATCTTTAAAGAATGTTTTTAAGTCGATGATGCTCAATAAAAATAAAAATAATTATATTCTGTACTATATAATTCATGTTTACTTTTTTGAGTTTGTCTTTAGGTGCATGTGAAGGATCAGACATCAAACATGTAATGATTGCTTCAGACACCCCTGAAACCCAGAATAATGATGCAGTAACAAAAATGCAGACAATTTGATAACTTACTGTGATTTATTTTCTTAACACTGATGTGATACCACAATCACAGTATATTACTTTTTATTGGCGTATGCCTCAGCTTCAGGCTGCAGTGAATTGTCTTGAATGTAGAATCATTGATTTTTACACACCTGTAATCCTTTGTTCATTTGTCTGTCGGTGTGATTATGTCAGTTTTGACCTAGTTACCCCAACTTTACCCTGACCACCAATGCTCACACGTTCATTCACTGGGAACCCCCACTTTTCAGTGAGATTGCTGACACCACTTGAACCAACACACATCTCATTTTGACACCCTGCCTGTTTCATGTGGGTCTTTTAAGGAGTGACAGGATGGGGTCTGAGGTGCATTTCCTGCTATATGACCATTTGGTCTGCTGCTTAATAATATCTAGCCTTCATGTACTAAAACTGTAGCCTACTAGTGACTGAAAAAAATACACTAGAAAGTGTTTAACATCTAGTCAGAGATTGTATAATTCACAGCAAATCACAGAAATGCTTCTCACATGAAATGTGATAATGAATTTCCACTAGAAACATATCATACAAAATTATTTATCTTTATTTAAAGAGTCATTTTGAGCATCTTTGCAGGGCAGGGAATAAGCTGTTTACCTCTCAATTGCTAGCACCTGTTTTGACATCTACTGAAATGCAAGTGTCCTTTGACCTTTTCTATTCCCATCCTTCAGAGCGCAGCACCAGACTCTCACAGACAGCTGTGTCAACCTCAGCAGGAGCAACTGTCATACCTAAGGAAGGACATCACTTTTAAAGCTGAAGAATTAAAGAATTATAGTGTGCCTTAACCAGCTCTACTTTTAAATGTGTGTTGATGACTTTCATATTACACAAGAAATGGCATGTCTATCATACACGCACACACACACACACACATTTGTAATGGTGTAATGGTTTTTATACTGTACAAACTATATTTTCTATCCCCTTAACCTAAACCTACCCCTCACAGGAAACTTTCTGAATTTTTAGATTTTCAAAACACTTTGAAAATTGTGTTTTGAACACAACTTGTTTCCTCATGGGGACTTAAAAATGTCCCCACAAGGTCAAATTTTTTTTTGTTATTACTATCCATGTGGGGACATTTGGTAATTGGATAATATTCCAGTGTTTTAAGAAACCCAGTCATTTATGAATTATGACAATCTGCAAAACAGAACACAAGGACCCACGTTACATTTATTCATTTGGCAGATGATTTTATCCAAAGCAACTTACATTGCATTCAAGGTATTACATTTTTGATCAGTTCTTGCTTTCCCTGGGAATTGAACCAATGTCCTTGCTGTTGCTTGCGCCATGCTTTATTGTTTGAGCATTGACCTTGGCTTATAGCACCATGCTTCTGTTTGCATATTAAGTGTCTTTTATTACTAGATTTAGATTAATCATTTGATACAATGCATTTCTTCTGTACATATATGTTTTGACATTGTACATATATTAAAAAAAAAATATCCGCATCTAATTACATCTATAATTACACTGTTGACCTTTTTTCTACACCTTAACCCATTCTTAACCCTAATCATACCACCAGTCCTGTTTATAACCTTATCCCACCTCAATAACAGCAAAAGTGTTTTGCAGTGCAACATAAAAACAGTATTGTAACAATTAGTTACGTGCACAGTAGTTAAAAACACCTAATATGAATTGGGACTATCTAGAGCCCTAAAAAATCTGTGCTTAAATCATTAACAAGCTCCATTCAACACAACAACCACAATATCATTGTTTCTGTGCTATGGAGTAGAAATGTAAAAAAAAAGAAAAGATTATAGCTACTTCAAGTCCTGTGCTGTGCATCTGTGTCCTGGGAATCAGCTGTTTGAATTGCACTGCCTGAAAAATTATATGCCAGCCTCCGGAAAAAGAGAGAGCTATATGACCTCTTAGAATAAACTGGGATGCTGCTGGCCAAATGCTAGTGACAGAGAGGAACAAAGTTATTAGCACCGTGGGGCCCATCTTGACTGCCAGTGTTAAAAATAAACAGAGCGGTCAGATTTGGAGCTTACGTTCTCCTCAAACACTGAGCATTCTCTCTCTCTCTCTCTCGTTCTCTACTTTGCCATTGACCCCAGTGAACACTTGCTCTGTATTGTTTCCGTAGTGCATTAAAGACACACCCTTACAATTGTTTCACAGCTTCCATGGGAATAGCTACTGAAAATGACAACTGATTATGGCGGGTTTTCATATTTATATTTTTATATTTCTTCAGTGGATTCTGTTTTTAACCCGATGTTCATTTAAACAGTTAACAATTTAGGATGATGGGAAATTAGGGCATATTTTCAGCTTTAGAAGCAAAAATATCTTCACTGACAGGTGTATAATGACCTGTGGTTATTACTGATGGCATATGTTGTAATCCTCTGTAATGATGTAGATGGAAATGTCTAATTTGTTACTGTCATGTGCAGCCACAGGAAACCGTAATTGTTGAGCATGCATGGTACTATTCCTGAGAAGAGCAATGCTGCTGGCTATTTGTGGTGGTTTAATGCTGTTAAAAGGGTGCGGAGTGTTGGGTTTCAGAGTAAGCCTCATCTCTGGCCCTGGGTCTCCTGTTGCCTGGGCTTTTTTAGAACACAGGTGCTGACTTCAGGGATACTGGCATGCTTGTTGCAGGGGAAAATGTACCCAGACCTCTCCCATTTCCTCCATAGAACTAGATCGGGTTCATTCTGTGGGTGGCTCAGTCTTGAAATCATGTGGTCATTTTTGTGATTTGTGACAGTAAATGAGTATCATTGATTTTTAACTATTCACATTGAAAAGAATGTAATGGACAACAGTTTGTATAATAAAGTTTGCTTTTTTATGTTTTATGATGCATTTTCATGTCTGTGACAACTGTTGTAAGACTGAATTTATAGTTATATAATTTTATTGAAAATTATATATTAAATATATTACATAAAATACTCTATATGTTTATGTGTGTGTATTATGTTCGATAAAATAAAATATTTCAATTTCAAATGAATACTGTTATTTTGAACTTTCCATTCATCAAAGAATCTTGACAATATGCCTCACGGTTTCCAAAAATAAAAAAAAATATTAAGCAGCTCAACTGTTTTCAACATTGGCAATAATAAGAATTGTTTCTTGAGCAGCAAATCAGCATATTATCATGTCATATGATATTTGCCATCACAGGAATAAATTACTTTTGAAAATATATATAAATAGAAAACTGTTATTTTAAATTGTAATGATGTTTCAAAATTATTACTGTTTTTGCAGTAGTTTTGATCAAAATAAATGCAATAAATTGTATTCTTAATTCTTATTCATAATTATATATAATATAATTAAGAATGTGCAATTTATTGCATGTATTAATCATTTATTTAATTAAATTTTATTACATTTATTTAATCAGTTGATAAATTATCATTTAAATCAGTAAATCATTTTCATCATTAATCATTTTATTATGTATATTTATATTCATATTTTAATTATCATCTTGCTATGTAACATGATGAGCACAAACACATGAATTCATGCATGTAATCCATGTTTTCAGAGTATCTTTTCCAATTGTTGTTAAAAAAATAAATAAATACAAAAATTTTAAAATATTCAAATTATTTATTATTCATTCAAATTATAAGCATTTTTAGTAGGTGTCTTAGGCTTCTGGGCCCCAATGTAAAGGCTATATTTTATTAAGTTATATATATATATATATATACACACACACACACACACACACACACACACATATATACGCACACACGCACACACACACACATATATATATATATTATTATTATTATTTAGAACACCATATAGTTCTTTTTAGTTAGACCTCACTGTTATGAAAAATACTACAAAATAAATGTCCAAAAACATTTGTTGTCATTTAAACACTACTGTTGATGCTCAGAAAAACTGTGCTTGTAATGTTTGCCATTTATCAAAGTAAAGTGAAGCATCTTGATCCCAAATCTTTCCAGCCTTGAGCCTAAAACCCGCTAGCTTACCAAATCCCAGACAGTAACACTAGCTTGTTTCAGCTGTGACTACTAACCCACCACTGTACAGAAGTCACTCGCCCGCAGTTGTTTCCTGGTTTCTCTTCTCTCTCCCTAAAGGAGCCATTGAAATTCGGTGTAAAAAGGGGAGCAGTGGGTGTAGGGTGTCTGGAGGCGAGTGTGAACAGCTGAGAGGTGTGATTTCACAGGCTCGCTCTCCCCTGTCACGGCCCTGATTGGGTTGGACAGCAGGCATAGGAGAGGCCCTGACTTCTAAAGGACACCAACAGGTGGAGGACCGCAGGGGCAGAAGGGGGAGTATAAGGGAGGCTGAGCGCTTGAAAAGGCCGGGAGCATGTGGCCATGTCTGGGCAGAATCCACCAGTCAAGCAAAGAGGACGATACACTGTAGCACTCAGCAGAAGAGGAAAGATGGGAACAGAAAGGTGTGGGGAGAGTTTTCATTTGTTGCTAGATTGAGTTGGCTTTAGGCAGTGTTTTTTTTTTCTGAACTGGAGTAGACTTTACATGATACTAATTACAACGTCTGAGACTATTTTAAAGTCTTTTCTCATTCTTTAATTTGGCAAGGCAGTTGAGATTAAATGTCTTCGAATTATTTCAGATTAAACGGGAGCAGCCCATTTCATGTCTGGGATAAACAAGTTGCAATTTATCTGAATTCAAATGTCTTTGATTTTTTTTTTCAATTCTTATATACATATAATGGCGCTATATATATATTATATATATTATATGATTCGGACCAAGATGCTGGGTGACATCTCTGTTTTACGAGACAGCAAATGGAAGATTTTACACCTCTGCCACTGGAAATGGTGCTGTTAAAGGAAATGGAGGTATGAGCGTGTTACTGGGTTTTCACCTGAGGTGTCATAGCTTTTCTTTGATCTACTGTATATCAGTCTCCTATATCCAGGAGTTAAAAAAGGGGGTAGTTTGTGCATTTTAAGGTTTCCATGTGGCAGAATGAGAAACCTTCAGGTCTATTTAAATGTGAGAAGATGTTCGAGTGCTAGATGTGCTAGTCCTCTCCTGCTTGGCTGGCTAACCTACATGTTCCTTGTCTATGGACACTTGTCAACACAAAAATGATGATGAAAAATAAGAGATAACTACATACAGGTAAATTAAGTTTTTCTTCGCACTTGAGCTGTAATATTACTCATTCTACAGAGCGAATAACAAATGTTTGTGTGAAGGAGTGGTAAATACTGCTTTTTTGATCTTTCTGGATGATATTTCTCGATTCACTATTCAGTTTTCTATAACTTAATATAGTTAGGAAGCAGAAAAATAAAATAAATGTATTGTTTAAAAAAACGTATCTCTTCTCTATACATTTTTCCTGACAACTTTGCCTGTTCTGTGAGGGAACTCAAATGTGCCTCTTGTGATGACATGCTTCCTTATATGCCCATATGAATATTCAAGTTATGGAATGTAAGGAAGTGTGTGGTTTCAGGGGGAATCCATCACCACAGGACTGGAGCATGCAAATAAACAAATCATTATGGATATAAAATGATTAAATAAACCTAAACTAAACCAAAGTGTCATAAATTTGTGCCATTTTGTATTCTAAGATGACAAAAAATCATTTGAGCTGCATGAATAATTCTAGATCAGGTGGTAAAGCTGTTGTTTTAGTCAGCTGGCTGGTCATAGGCACACGTTTGGGGCCTCCACACCCCGATCATCTCTCACTGACCCAAAGCTACTGAAGATCCAGGGCAGATTGACAGAGTACAGCTGTCTCTCACTTCACTAATCCGTCTGAGAGCCACGAACCTTATAGGTATTATTAAAGAAGACGCTAAAATGTTCTTTTCCCGACTATCAGCACATTAAACAAAAAGGCAGTAATTGATAATGCTAAACTTATGTGGTAATGCTCATCCATTGAACGGCACAGGAAATACATTTGACATTTTACTGAAGAAACAGTTTGTAAATGGGGCTGCCAAGTTGTAAATTCTGCTGCCAAGTTGATTTTGTTTTATTTTTTAACTTATTATTTAATTTTTTCCTTTGTCTTCTCAACAGGTAAGCAGCAAGAATGATTTGCTGAACATATGAACATTGCTGAACATAAGCTCCGTTAGTCTTCCTCCCTCTGCCTGCCGTTCTCTCTGTCTGAAGCAGCACGCCTTGCTGTGGCTGGTCAAATGGAACCAAGTCAGGTGTTTCTGCGAGGTTTGGTCCCCTTCAACCAGCTACTGCGTCGTGAATACAGCCAACATAGAGCAAAGATTACAAGAGAGTCATTCAGTAGTCTGCTTTTTTGGAATTTGAAATGTACTAACCCTAAAAAAAAATTCATTTTTTCATTATGGTTTTTATTTCTTCTAAAATTCAAAAAACTATTTCCTTTTTCAATGCTGTGTTCATTTTCTCCTTCTTAATTATAATAGCAATTAATTATTCTTTCTACAATAATCATTCAGTCCCAAAACTTGTCATTCATTGCACTTGTGAAAAAGAGGTGTGCTTAATTGTATTGATTGTGCACTTTTTGAATTGCGTTGAATGTGTACTTCAAATCATAAAAGTATATTTTTATAAAACTGTAACTGTGCAGATCATATAAAATTAATGAAATAAAAGGCCACAAACACACACACACCGTCTATTTAATTCTATTTTATAAATTATTAAATAATGAAATCATTTGCACTTTATTGTTAGACAAATTTTAAAATAAATAATAGTAAAAAGCGTACATAGAATTTTGAATTTAGTTAGAACCCATTCAGTTAACGATAAATGTTTTTTTTAAAGATTAAGTGCCTTTACTGATTGTTGAAGAAAAAATAGTTTTCATTTGTACCCTATTTATGAGAAGGGTTTGAGTTTGACTTTCAGTTTTGGGTTCAAATTCTCCATTAACAGCAAGCCTTATAGCACTCAAGGATTATACTCACGAAATAAACCAAATATGAATGCACTAAAATAGTCTGTCTGTACCTGTACATTATGTACCTTGTCCCAGTGTAATTAACAAACATTGCTTTCTAAGCTTTGCTTTTGAGCCTTACCTTAAGTGGCTTGGTGTATGAGACATTTTCATCTTAGCAGATGATTTAATATCCGAGTTTTGGGGCTTTGTGAACTGTACTTTGTATCATGGTGTCTCACAGCTGGGAAAGTGTGTGTGTGAGTGTCCTGGTATTCCTGGTAAGTTATGGGGACCAAATGTCCCCACAAGAACAGTAATACCAGTAAATTTGGACCTTGTGGGGACATTTTTAGGTCCCCATGAGGAAACAAGTTTCCCAGTGGGCAGGTCAAAAAACAGGTCAAATATGCAAATCAAGCTGACCTCAAAAACTTGACATCGATTTGATTTAAATTAAACGTCAAACATTGGCCTATACTTTAAACCAGTTTTAGTGTGGGACTAACTTCCTATTTTCACACTATTACCACTGGAAGAAATATCCATCCAAACTGGATTTAAAATTATGTTACAGCATAACATCAGTATTTGACATCAAATTGATATCAAAGTGAACCACTGGGTTATAAATCATACAGAAAAATATTTTTTGAAAATCCAAAACTGCCAGTACTTTTGTGTGAGATGTAGGTTTGGGGTAAGGGGATAGAAAATACAGTTTGTATAAAAGTAAAAAAAAATAAAAATATGTATAGAATATCCCCATAAAACATAAAGCCAATATGCGTGCGTGCATGTGTGTGTGTGTGTGTGTGTGTGTCAGACTGACAAGCAGTGTTTTTACAGGACAAGTGCTCTCAGGGGTCGCTGACACTACTGTGTGTCTAACAAACAGAGAAGAGATGAGACTGCCAGAGGTTCTGAGATTGGATGAGAAGAGCAGTTCCTTCGGGATGAAGTTCATTCCTTCTCCGACTGTTTATGGATCATACTTATGGATCATAATCTGGAATGATTTGCTTCATTGGATACAGTACAGCAGAAGCAGGCAGACATCTACCTTTGTCTCTATTTCAATAACCATTCTTAAACTAGAAGCATTCATTAATTGTATTGTTTCTTCATCGGAACAGGTTTGAAGAAATTTAGCATTATATCACTTGCTCACCAATGGATCCTCTGCAGTGAATGGGTGCCGTCAAAATGAGAGTCCAAACAGCTGATAAAAACACAATAATCCACTAGTAATCCACACCACTCCAAGCACAGATCAAGCATTGTTTATAAGCAAAAACTTGATGTGAGAAGACAACATATTGTAAATCTCAACTCATCCATGGCACAACATTTTAGTACCAGGTACACAAATATTCAAGAATACAAAAATGACAAAAAAATATGTATATTCACAAAAACACATCCCGTATTAGCTTGACATATTTTTTTTTATTTTATATTTTTAATGCTAAGTCAACAAGTGTTGATTTTGGAGTTACAGTAACTGTACTTAAATGTGTAAAGGGTCATTCCGTGTCAATTCCCTGGCTCAAAGTTTTTATTTTGCTAATATTTTTTCTGAAGAAAGACAGACATGTATAGTGATGAAAGCCAAAATATTAAATGTCAT
>NW_015627232.1:126980-127504 GCF_001515625.1 Sinocyclocheilus rhinocerous
ATGCCCTTTTAGATATTGGGTCTTAACAAACTTTCCTTTTGGTATCTTCATTTTTAAGGCCCTATATGATTCGGTTCCAGAGACATTGGAATTTCAATATGGCTCCAGGAGTGAATTGTTAAAATGTACACATTTTCAGTGGTCAAAAACCAAATGTGGGTCAATTTGCAAAAATATGATACTTCTTTTCTTTTAAAGAGGAATGTCTGAAGAACAAATAATGTTGAAAGCAGAGATGTATCTCGTTTACTTCTGTCAAAACAACTGCATTGAACATCTGTCTGAGTGCCATAAATTTTCTTTTTCCAAAGTTTGCGTGCCTATAATTCAAGAAGTATTAAAGATATCGCAATATGATTTTAGATTCTAGTTCTTCATAAACATTTCTTTTGGAATCTTCATTTTCAAAGCCCTACATCATTCAGTCCCAGAGATATGGGGATCTCAATGAGGCTCCATTTTCAGATTGTTGAATATTACCTATTTTCAGTGGTTGAAAACCAAATGTTGGTCACTTTGTATAC
>NW_015627232.1:129961-135714 GCF_001515625.1 Sinocyclocheilus rhinocerous
AAGAGTTTAAGACAGTGTATTTGTATGCATTTTAGAAGGACTTTTTATTGGTGAGGTCACCATATCATGAATATGGATTTAGAGTTCTTTTCGACGTGGGACCATAGTCTGGACTAATTTTGACTGTTCCTGGTTAGGAAGAGTCTGGTGTTTGAGAGCTATGGTGAGTTTTCATTACAAGAGGTTGGATTATTAATTTTCTATCAGCAAACTTCAGCTATGGACAGTGTTTGGAAATTGATGCACTACAGATAAGACTTGCGCACACATCATCTTTCACATGAAGAAATACTACAATCTTACATTGCTTTGTTTGCTTTCTTTCTTTTTTTGTGTGTATGTTTGTGTATTTACATTTCTGGCTATATGTAGCTGTATTAACCTGAATTGAATGTTTTCTATTTTGTATTTAATAAATTGATTTGAAATCCCTTTGACTACTGTACATTTTTGACAATACAGACATTAGTTATGTGGTGACTGCATCCATTTCAGATGTATAATAACAGTTTTCCCCAAAGTATTAAAGTGAAACAGATGTATTGTAGATTAATAGTGCTTCCGCATTTCCAAATATATTCATAAATACAATTTATTCGTAAATATTTGACTGCTGAATGCTGAGATTGACTAATAAAAATGTAGTATTCCAGTGAGCTGTGTAATAAAGTATTTTACATAACAGTTTGGTCCACGAATCTGAATGAACGAGAGGCACAGCAGATATTTCTCCAGTAACATTATAGACTTTTCAACGATTGTATCTCTTTCTAGTGTGGGTAAACTCAGATCTTGTCATCATAAAGTTGTTTCTTTATATAAAATTATATTAACTTTATTGAGTACAGAAATTAATAGCTATGATCAGTCGACTATGCATAATGTATATGTTGTCAGTTGAACTTATACACATTAGGCTAAATGTGCTTTATATATTAATACTTAGTACAGTTAACTCAAAATAATAATAATAATAAATCTGTCAAACATAGGCTGTGTTTTTGTGTGAAGTGAACATAAATTTTTTAACGTCATTTTGACATTTCTTAATATTTGTGTACACTATAAACTTTTGTGTCATGGATGAGTGTATAGTGGTGAATGGGAAACTACAACTATTTGTTGATTTTTAAAAAATTGTTTCCACAGCTTTCCAAATTTATTTTGAGAAAAAAAGGTGTCCAATTTACAGTCACTCTCTGGTAATATAACACATAGTGCATAAATATCTTAATACAAATATCTTAATACTTAAGTCTTAAAAAAATTTACATTTAAACTTAATAATCTTAATACATTTTCTTGTAAAAAAAAATATTATTATTCTGTTATTATACTTATACTATTATTATACTTACAAAAATTACACGTTCCTATAAATATTTTAATACAAGCACAAATATCTTAATACTTGATACAAATATCTAAAACAAATTATTAATATAAATAATGCCGCTTCAAGGTGCCCGGCACTTCCAGGATGCAAGACACCAAGGCCTATAGAGACAGAAAACCACAGACATGTAACAGATCGCCCCCCTCAGGGAAGGCGCAACCTCGCGCCGTATAGAGTCCAACTGAGGAGGGAGGGTGGGGGTTCTGGAGGGGGGTGTGGAGCAGGAGAGAGGCAGAAACAAAAAGAGTCCAAAAAAGTCCATGGTCCATCGATGACTGACCAAGGTGGAGCCGGAGGGACGAGGGAGCCCGGTGGAGCCAGTGGGATGACGGGCCACGGTGGAGTCCAGGACTTGGAGACTGGAGGCGGAGACAGGGGATCCTCATGCCTAGGCGGAGCTGGAGACTGGAACAGGGGTGGCACCGGCCCCTGCGGAAATTTGACTGGCCACCCCAGGTGCCCCCCCTATAAGATATCTTGCGATAGGCTCGCGTGAGGACGAATCTCTCCACTCTCACTTGTTTAGTGAGTGTACACGATGTATTATAACATACATCGTTCCGCAAACACAACCTCCTCCAATACAATAGCTCCCAAAGGCCAGTTGCAGCTCACCCTCAGTGTCGGGAGTGTGGGCAGGGCTTGACTCCAAGCCCTCGATCTCCACGAAGACTCCCACGGTGGTACAAAATGGCAATTTTCACCTGAGATTCAAAGCCAAATTACAGTGTGGTAAAAATGACTTCAGAAATATAGCAGCATCACAATGTTATTTTTACACAGAGATTGGTAGGTCTATTAGTGAAATCTGTTGACTTTAGCAATCTTTGTTGCATTATGTGCCAGTGGTGACCATTCAAAAATGGGGAAACAGCACTTTTCAATTTTTTTCTCCAAAGTTCACATGCCTGTAACTCAAGAAGTATTGAAGATATCTTAATACCCTTTTAGATATTGGGTCTTAACAAACTTTCCTTTTGGTATCTTCATTTTTAAGGCCCTATATGATTCGGTTCCAGAGACATTGGAATTTCAATATGGCTCCAGGAGTGAATTGTTAAAATGTACACATTTTCAGTGGTCAAAAACCAAATGTGGGTCAATTTGCAAAAATATGATACTTCTTTTCTTTTAAAGAGGAATGTCTGAAGAACAAATAATGTTGAAAGCAGAGATGTATCTCGTTTACTTCTGTCAAAACAACTGCATTGAACATCTGTCTGAGTGCCATAAATTTTCTTTTTCCAAAGTTTGCGTGCCTATAATTCAAGAAGTATTAAAGATATCGCAATATGATTTTAGATTCTAGTTCTTCATAAACATTTCTTTTGGAATCTTCATTTTCAAAGCCCTACATCATTCAGTCCCAGAGATATGGGGATCTCAATGAGGCTCCATGACCAGATTGTTGAATATTACCTATTTTCAGTGGTTGAAAACCAAATGTTGGTCACTTTGTATACTGCTGATATTTAGTGTATTTAAAGCAGAATGTCTGAAGAATAAGTAATGTTGAAACTAGGAATTTTACTAACAGACCTACCAATCTCTGTGTAAAAATAACATTGTGATGCTGCTATATTTCTGAAGTCATTTTTACCACACTGTAATTTGGCTTTGAATCTCAGGTGAAAATTGCCATTTTGTACCACCGTGGGAGTCTTCGTGGAGATCGAGGGCTTGGAGTCAAGCCCTGCCCACACTCCCGACACTGAGGGTGAGCTGCAACTGGCCTTTGGGAGCTATTGTATTGGAGGAGGTTGTGTTTGCGGAACGATGTATGTTATAATACATGGTGTACACTCACTAAACAAGTGAGAGTGGAGAGATTCGTCCTCGCGCGAGCCTATCGCAAGATATCTTATAGGGGGGGCACCTGGGGTGGCCAGTCAAATTTCCGCAGGGGCCGGTGCCACCCCTGGCCACCACGTAGACACGCCCCTGTTCCAGTCTCCAGCTCCGCCTAGGCATGAGGATCCCCTGTCTCCGCCTCCAGTCTCCAAGTCCTGGACTCCACCCCAGTCCTTCGACCCATCCCTCCGGCTCCACCTTGGTCAGTCATCGATGGACCATGGACTTTTTTGGACTCTTTTTGTTTCTGCCTCTCTCCTGCTCCACACCCCCCTCCAGAACCCCCACCCTCCCTCCTCAGTTGGACTCTATACGGCGCGAGGTTGCGCCTTCCCTGAGGGGGGCGATCTGTTACATGTCTGTGGTTTTCTGTCTCTATGTTTCCCCTGTGACCTAGTTTTCCCCAGTCTGTTTAATTAGTCATTCTGTTCATGGTGTCTTGTTAATTATCCCATTAGTTCCCTTTGTTTGGTTCATATTTATAAGCCCTCAGTTCTAACTTAGTCTTTGTCCGTTCCCGTCAATGTTAAGTTGGTTTCCATGCCTGTTCTCCTGGATTTGTCTTATTAAAAGACTTTTCGTTGATCTCCTTCGTGCTTGTGCTGTTTGTATCACCAATCCGTGACAAATAACACTGATTTATGTTTTTGTTTCAGGTCGTGGAGTAAGACATGGAGAGCAGCAAAAAACACTCTGTTGGTTTCTGTCTTCAGTCAGCTTTGCGTCTGGCAGACTGACATAAGTGGCCTTTCCATCCCTCCACTTAGGCCTTGGTGTCTTGCATCCTGGAAGTGCCTGGCACCTTGAAGCGGCATTATTTATATTAATAATTTGTTTTAGATATTTGTATCAAGTATTAAGATATTTGTGCTTGTATTAAAATATTTATAGGAACGTGTAATTTTTGTAAGTATAAATAATAGTATAAGTATAATAACAGAATAATAATATTTTTTTTACAAGAAAATGTATTAAGATTATTAAGTTTAAATGTAAATTTTTTTAAGACTTAAGTATTAAGATATTTGTATTAAGATATTTATGCACTATGTGTTATATTACCAGAGAGTGACTGTAAATTGGACACCTTTTTTTCTCAAAATAAATTTGGAAAGCTGTGGAAACAATTTTTTAAAAATCAACAAATAGTTGTAGTTTCCCATTCACCACTATACACTCATCCATGACACAAAAGTTTATAGTGTACACAAATATTAAGAAATGTCAAAATGACGTTAAAAAATTTATGTTCACTTCACACAAAAACACAGCCTATGTTTGACAGATTTATTATTATTATTATTTTGAGTTAACTGTACTAAGTATTAATATATAAAGCACATTTACCCTAATGTGTATAAGTTCAACTGACAACATATACATTATGCATAGTCGACTGATCATAGCTATTAATTTCTGTGCTCAATAAAATTAATATAATTTTATATAAAGAAACAACTTTATGATGACAAGATCTGAGTTTACCCACACTAGAAAGAGATACAATCGTTGAAAAGTCTATAATGTTACTGGAGAAATATCTGCTGTGCCTCTCGTTCATTCAGATTCGTGGACCAAACTGTTATGTAAAATACTTTATTACACAGCTCACTGGAATACTACATTTTTATTAGTCAATCTCAGCATTCAGCAGTCAAATATTTACGAATAAATTGTATTTATGAATATATTTGGAAATGCGGAAGCACTATTAATCTACAATACATCTGTTTCACTTTAATACTTTGGGGAAAACTGTTATTATACATCTGAAATGGATGCAGTCACCACATAACTAATGTCTGTATTGTCAAAAATGTACAGTAGTCAAAGGGATTTCAAATCAATTTATTAAATACAAAATAGAAAACATTCAATTCAGGTTAATACAGCTACATATAGCCAGAAATGTAAATACACAAACATACACACAAAAAAAGAAAGAAAGCAAACAAAGCGATGTAAGATTGTAGGATTTCTTCATGTGAAAGTTGATGTGTGTGAAAGTCTTATCTGTAGTGCATCAATGTCCAAACACTGTCCGTAGCTGAAATTGGCTGATAACAAATTAATTATCCAACCTCTTGTAATGAAAACACGCCACAGCTCTCAAACACCAGAATCTTTCTAACCAGGAACAGTCAAAAATAGTCCAGACTATGGTCACATGTCGAAAATTCAAACTGGACCATGATGTGGTGACCTCACCAATAAAGAGTCCTTCTAAAATGCATACAAATACAGTCTTAAACTCTTAGCATCAATCCATACATAGGCCATACATGCATGTAACATCTCTGCAAAAACAGGTTCTGTTCTGTTCTGTTCTGTTCTGTTCAGGTTCTGTTCTGTTCAGTTCATCAGCTGCTTTCGAGCCACGTGTCACGCTCATTCAGCTGCCTCGTTTCGCTTCGACGGCTTTCAGCCTCACCCTGCTTCATACTACAATGTTAATAAATCATTAGCTCATCCATGAACATGATTTCTGCCCGAGTCCCGTCGGATT
>NW_015627232.1:135724-146674 GCF_001515625.1 Sinocyclocheilus rhinocerous
TTAGGTTTGGTGTGGGCTGGCCCTAGCCCACTGTGCCTGCAAAAAGCCAGCATGGACCCCGCAAGGACATGTTTGTAGGGGCCCCTGTAGGCAAACAAGCTGTATTTCACCAGAATATACCTATTGAAGCATAAAATATTACATTCGTATACAAATAAAATGGAGTCTAACCCTTGTAAAAATTAATGTGACCGTGATTTCCAAACATTTGTGTCTGTTGCAGCATGTTGCTTTTTAGACCGGAAGTTTTTCATCTTGGGTGTTTGGGTACAGTGTGACATGCTAAACTTCCATCTAAAACTATGTTAACAAGTACTGTACTCGTTATTTTACTGTTATTCCGGCAGCTTATACTATTTTTAATTGTACAAATAATACGTTCATGAATGATATACACAAAAAGGAAGAAAAGTCAACTCACTCCTTTCAATCGCTAGAGGGCGGCGTAATTCATCCCGACTGCTTTACAGATCAGTTTACCAGCGCGAAGTCACGAAGAAATGAAACATGGCGGACTCGGATGGGAGACAGGTTGACAGCATCAACAATGCTACAGGTAAAATATAAAGACTGAAAGACTTTTTTTTAACGTGGGCTGTTACCGAATTAAACAGTCTCCCCTGGAGGCGTGGGTTCGAATCCCACTTCTGACAACAACCTTTTCGTTTTTTTTCTTCAACACGACGAGAACGTGTTGTTGTTGAAAGCGACTGTTTTCCGTCTATTTCATAAAAGAGGTGACCGGAAGTTTTTCATCTTGGGTGTTTGGGTACAGTGTGACATGCTAAACTTCCATCTAAAACTATGTTAACAAGTACTGTACTCGTTATTTTACTGTTATTCCGGCAGCTTATACTATTTTTAATTGTACAAATAATACGTTCATGAATGATATACACAAAAAGGAAGAAAAGTCAACTCACTCCTTTCAATCGCTAGAGGGCGGCGTAATTCATCCCGACTGCTTTACAGATCAGTTTACCAGCGCGAAGTCACGAAGAAATGAAACATGGCGGACTCGGATGGGAGACAGGTTGACAGCATCAGCAATGCTACAGGTAAAATATAAAGACTGAAAGACTTTTTTTTTAACGTGTGCTGTTACCGAATTAAACACGTAAGTAAGCAGTCGTTTATAGTCGTTAACGGAGAGCTCGTGTTGCCGCTGGTTACGCCGCTGATCGTCACTCTGCCATGACACAGCTGACTTGACATGCATAGTGGAAATTACATCATGCTGTTTTTGTCATTTGGAACACATTGGAATCAAACTACATCGACACGGTTGCGATGCTCCCTGATGTTTGCATATGTAACTGGATTTTTTGCAAGACGAACTGAATCTCTCTGCAGCGTTCTTTAGTTTGGTAAAGATCGAGTGAGGCAGCATGATGAAATAACACTGCAAAGTCAGTGTCAAGAGGATTTTTGTCAACATAGACATTATTAATTCAAACTTCTGACTTCTCAGTAAATGAGTATCTTCTATTACTAGTGTTTATGCAAATAAAGAACAGTTTTAACTTCGGACTCGGATGGGAGACAGGTTGACAGCATCAACAATGCTACAGGTAAAATATAAAGACTGAAAGACTTTTTTTTAACGTGTGCTGTTACCGAATTAAACAACGTAAGCAGTCGTTTATAGTCGTTAACGGAGAGCTCGTGTTGCCGCTGGTTACGCCGCTGATCGTCACTCTGCCATGACACAGCTGACTTGACATGCATAGTGGAAATTACATCATGCTGTTTTTGTCATTTGGAACACATTGGAATCAAACTACATCGACACGGTTGCGATGCTCCCTGATGTTTGCATATGTAACTGGATTTTTTGCAAGACGAACTGAATCTCTCTGCAGCGTTCTTTAGTTTGGTAAAGATCGAGTGAGGCAGCATGATGAAATAACACTGCAAAGTCAGTGTCAAGAGGATTTTTGTCAACATAGACATTATTAATTCAAACTTCTGACTTCTCAGTAAATGAGTATCTTCTATTACTAGTGTTTATGCAAATAAAGAACAGTTTTAACTTTGGATGCGTTTTAAATATATGCTTACCTGTGTCACAGATGAAGATGTAAAGTTGCAAGAAATTGCACTGGCAAAGGTAGGTCAAGTCTTTATTTTATGTTTATATAATTTCACAATATTTATCGTTTAATTAATCGTATTTCAATTTACAAAATGTTTCTGTTTGTTATTTACAAAATATCACAAACACAATGGCTGTGTCTCAAAACCTGGAGAGCTGCCTACCTGGACAGCATTTTGGGCATCATAGCCACATTCTCAGCAGACATGGAAGGTCTAGTTGCCCAAAATGCAGGCTAGGTTTTAAGGGACAGTCTGTTCATTTACAGTGACACCGGACTATTTAAAATCATGCAAACTGTGATTCCCCTCTTTTTATCTATAGAATGAAGGGAAGGAATTGACCAAAGAAGAAAAGCAGCGTCTTAGGAAAGAGAAGAAGCAGCATAAAAAGAGTAAAAAAGATGACAAGGGTCCTCCAGAGAAGGAAAAGGAGAAAGGGAAAGCATCAGTACCAGCTCCGTCAAAACCTGCCACACAGAGCCCAGCACATAAAGGTACTTCAGCCTGCTTTGCTGCTGTTTCAAAATAATTTTCCTGCATCTAAAGTTTATTAAAACTAATTTAATTTTGATTCCAAATTTAAATAGGGATAACTGGGCAAAAGTTATTTATTTTTGAGGCTGTAATTTATTTTCTGATTTAGACTGGATTAATATTATTAATAGTTTCAGAATTGTCTATTGTTTTTCTTAGGATAGATTAGAAAGATGTTAACAACAACAACAAATGTATTTTTTTACTACTGTATATAATCTGTATGATTACTGTTTAATAAGCTTTTAGGGTGTGTTTACACTAGTTTTATTAAAGTTTAACTTAAAAATACAAAACAAAAGACATAAGGATACGGTCGCAACCTGATTGGACAGCTTTTATAAGGTATATTTTGAGAGCTTACCAAACATCCAAATCAATCCTGTCTGCTGGGCTAAATACGTGTATTGTACATGTGTACATATGGTTGTGTTTTTACCAGCTGACAGCTTACAAAGTGCTTATGAAATGTGAAATTGGGTCAAAACAGCAGCTGGAATTCCTCCGTACACACAAATGAAGCTCTGACCCCCTATGACGAGGTATCAATTGTTGGATATTTTGAGAGCTTACCAAACATCCAAATCAATCCTGTCTGCTGGGCTAAATGCGTGTATTGTACATGTGTACATATGGTTGTGTTTTTACCAGCTGACAGCTTACAAAGTGCTTATGAAATGTGAAATTGGGTCAAAACAGCAGCTGGAATTCCTCCGTACACACAAATGAAGCTCTGACCCCCTATGACGAGGTATCAATTGTTGGTTGAACCACACCAGAGTTTGTTTGGAAGCTGACGGTTTGCTTGTTTGGTGTGCATCAAAGTTCAAATGGCAGTGTCCACGCTTACTCAAATGAATCACACTAACAGAGCAGAGTTCATTTAAATCTAATCAAACCTGCCAAGTGTAAACACAAGCCTAAGTCTAATGTCTGTTTTTTGAGTGCTTTTTAATTGTTTGACCCTTTTATCTCATTAGCGGCTCCTGCACCTGTAAATGCATCTGCATCTGAATCTCCTGCGGCTGCAGAGAAGCCTGCCAAGAGCAAAGCGGAACTGCGAGCAGAACGTCGGGCACGGCAAGACTCAGATCGAGCATCAAAACAGGGCAAGAAAGAAGGGGGGCAGCAATCTGCCTCCAGCAAGCCTAAAGCTACCCCTAATGAGCTTCAGCCAGGTAATTCACTGCTTCTAAAAAGTTATTCCAGGGTGGGAAGTTTGGGCATTTACAGAGTGGGCCAAATATAATCAGCCATTCCAGTATTTATTTATTTTTTTTGCAGCCATTTTTATTTCTTTTTCCTCCATTTCAAATATAAAAAAATAATAATAGGGAAGCACCGAATGTTCAGCAGCCGAAAATAGCAAAAAAAGCTCTATCGGTGTTCGGTCCAAATAAGCAAAAAGACTGAATAAATTGTAAAATGACAAACAATGATGTGACGCGATCAAATAGAGGTGCGCACTAATGCAGCAAACATGACGGCAGTGTGGCAGCATTTAAAACTGTCCGAGAAAGCCGCAAAAATCATTACAAGCACCGACAGCAAGAGACTGTTTAGTACTGCATGGCATGTGTCCGATAAGAAGAGCAAGGGGTGTTTGTTGCTGGTTACTGTATGATGATTGAAATCGCGAAATGGCCTTAAACAATTAGTTAATAAACTGCTGAATGTTATGTTTTCTAATACACGCACGAATTTCATGTATTCTGACAGCGCTGCACGAGCTTGTGGTGCTATCTGCTTGTTAGCCCCGGTTCAAAGTCCACAGAGCGTCGAAAATCTGTGCTGAAACAGTGTTACTTGTCAGTTGCTCAGTAACATTTTTATACATTTTTTATTACTCCTTTAACATTTATAAATGTTAGTATTGTAATTTTACTGTTGTAAAATAAAAAAGTAAGACAATAATAATGATAATAATAATTACAACAGCTCTATTAATACATTTATTATAACATTTACACATAGGGCCAGTTTTACTAAACAGGGCAAATTAGTGCGAGAGCGCAATTCCAAATCAGCGCCGATGGGCGTGGAAATTTCTGCGGGGGATTTACTAACAACGTACAAATTAAAGAACACAGACGCAACATCTCATTTACATATCGACCAACGCAATATATCAAGCGCAGCGCAAATTAGCATAGTCGCAAATAAGAATAAAGATATAAAGATGCCTCAGTATGTTTAAAAGAACCGGAGGCCAAAAAAATAGGGTTACAAGAAGTTTTGATAGACCTGGTATTGCGTGACTTCTAGTTGAGGGTTCCAAGACATCTTTTATTTCCTGAAGCAAATAAAAAATAACATGGCTTGGCAAACGATATGTTCGGATTATGTGTTCTTTCCAAATAAATTAATACGTGTTGAAAAATCCTCTCCCTTCTTACCACGCGCTCTCTGTAAAAATAACTGTCCACTCCTTTTCAGCGCTAATTCTTCACTGCGCGTAAAACTGGCCCATAGTGTTCAAATTGGGATCTGTAATATATTCTAATGTTTTAAAATAATTATTTTCTGCTCAGCAAGACTGCATTTATTTATACAGTAAAAAAAATAAATGCCTGATTCAAGAAGGGGACCTCAAAACGGTGCCTCCTCCAGCAACAAGAATTGCAGCCATTTCAAGCGCAAAATAGTTTAAGACATGCTTCTTTTGGCCGTTAAATAATGGTGCAAATGCCAGTAATTTGACGAGTGCAAACGTTAGTAAATATCGTTGTGTGATTCATTTCAATACTCTCCTCCCATAAATTTAGCTTCTGAAAGGGAAACTCCTACAAATGCATATTAAATAAGGTCAGGCGCAAAAATAACTGTCCACTCCTTTTCAGCGCTAATTCTTCACTGCGCGTAAAACTGGCCCATAGTGTTCAAATTGGGATCTGTAATATATTCTAATGTTTTAAAATAATTATTTTCTGCTCAGCAAGACTGCATTTATTTATACAGTAAAAAAAATACATGCCTGATTCAAGAAGGGGACCTCAAAAATGGACAAAAATATTACTTCACTAACGTATTAATTTTAAGTTAAATTGTTGTTCTGTAATTGATTTTTTTTTCTTTGAAAAGCAAGACAAAACAATAAAAAGCACATTTTGGCTATTTAATTTATGCAATGGTGAAAAAAAATTGGCAAAATACATTGGGGAAAAAACATGAAAAACCATTTTAGGTATTCGGCCTTCGGCCCAGTGTTTCATTTTGTTAATTTTCATTTCGTTGCATCCCTAAAAAAATCATTCTAAAGTACACTGCCATTCTGAAGTTTGGGGTCGATACGATTAAATGTTTTTAAATGTTTTTGAAATAAGTTTCTTAAATGCTCACCCTTTTGTTTGATTTTAAAAAGAGGTAATATTGTGAAATATTATTGCAAATTGAAATAACTGTTTTCTCTTCGAATATATTTTAAAATGTTATTTATTGCTGTGATATCAAAGCTGAATTTTCAGCAGCCATTACTCCAGTCTTCAGTGTCACATTAAAAACAAATGTGTATATATATTTAAAAATACATGCATTTGTTTTGAATTTAAAAATACACACATACAAACACACATTTGCCAACACACATATTTACAGATGTTTTATGATTTGGATAAGCAAAATTACCCAGCCATATTTTTATTTCCTTTCTCTTTTTTGTCTGTTAGTAGTGAAAAGGTTACCAGAGCACGTTCAGGTGGACGACCCTGCTGCATTGAAGAAGTTGGCCAAAAAGCTTGAGAGGCAGCAGGTGAGACAAATCCACAGTCATGATTTGCCTGTTGTCTGCTTATCGCCCATTGACAGATGATGGATTCATCCAGGTGTTTTCTGAGATCCATTTTGCAGCGCTTTTTAACCCAGGTCCTTCCCATGTCTTCCAGAAGTCAGGGCAGGGATGCGGTTTAAATATAACTGGAGTTAAGGTCTGGCTCCACACTTTTGTGTGCAGTGTATTGTTGAATTCTTTCTCTGTGTAATGTGTTTTTATTCTTGGTGAAAGTTATTGACACTTCTTGGCTTTAATTTCGGCTGGAGGTGATTTCATTGTGATTATTATCATTACATTGTGTTCATGTGATGAGCTAGATGTCCTATGTGGGTGAACTTGAGTGTGATTTAGTTTACTTTTTTATGTTATTAGGTGTAGCTCTATAACACTAGTATAAAGCTTTCAAAGTCTACTGTGGAGCCCTTCTTCATTTGTGCACATTTGTGTCATGTATGTCTTCATGCACAGTGTTCTGTTGCAGCCTCAGCTCTTGACCTGAGGAGGGAGGATGTGACCTCCAGAGCGTTTGACCTTGAGCGAACAAAATACTCACATCCAATGCTGTTGTTCTTTCTGCTCTATTAGGTTCCTTTGAGGTCAGATTATGGATATAAGGTCAGCCTGTTCTCACATCTCCACCAATACAGCCGGAAAAACCCTCCCACCCAGCAAATCAGGTATTGTAAACGATGTATCTTCTACATTAGTTATAATTTTGTCTTGACGGGGTTATACAAGTGGAAATCTGGTTGTAAATCTGGTAAGATTTTTTTTGTCTCTTATGCCCATCCAGGCTGCATTTATTTGATCATAAATACAGTAAAGACAGTAATATTGTGAAATATTATTACAATTTAAAATAACTGCTTTTGAATATATTTTCAAATATAATTCCTGTGATATCAAAGCTGAATTTTCAGCAGTCATATCTCCAGTCTTCGGTGTCACATAATCCTACATGTATTATTATGATATGCTGGTTTAGTGCTGAACAAACACTTCTTATTAACATCTATATTGAAAACAGTTGTGCTGATTTTTATGGAAATCATTACACATTTTTTCAGGATTCTTTGAAGAGAACATTCGAAAGAATTGCATTTATTTGAAATAGGAATCTTTTGTAGCAATATAAAAGTCTTTATGGTGACTTTTGATCAGTTTAATGTAGGGCTGCACGATAAATCGCATGCGATATTTAACGCGCATCTTGTCAGAAAGCCGGTTCTGTAATCAGCGGTAAATCTCCATCACGTCTTGGGCCTGCAGTACTCTCAGGGCATTATAGCAGGATCCAATGCTCGATCTGTGGGCCTCCTACATGCCTTCAAACAGGTAATGCATAATAAAAACCTATAAAATAGCTGAACAGTTCTTAATTTTGGATTGAAATAGTGTTTTAATTGTTTTTTTATAGGTTATTCAAGACTATAACACACCTCCAAATGAGGAGTTGTCAAGGGACCTTGTGAACAAGCTGTCGCCCTATATCAGGTCCACCTTCTTCCTTGTGAAAATTTATATAGCATGAGCTCAGATGTAGATGTGTTTTATTTGATCTCCGATCTTATGGAAACAGATGTTTAACAAACACTGCAAATTCTCATTACGCCTGCAGTTTTCTCAGCCAGTGTCGACCCCTTTCGGCCAGCATGGGCAATGCCATCAAATACATCAAGAAGGAAATCTCAAATATACCAAGTCAGTGCAAAGAAGAAGAGGTAAAAATATTTAAGAGTCACTGAGTCACTAGTTTAGTAGTCTCAGCCTCAGACGTCACGCCCACGGACCGTTGGTTAAATGTCTGATGCATATGGCACACAAAAGTGGAAACACTTCAGGAGTTTGGAAGTCGTCATCGGATTGGTTGAATTATACAGGATTTCCGGGAGACGTGTGTGTCGTGTTCTTTAACGTTCCGCCTGGAAACAAAGCTGCCATGCTGCCAAACCCCCTCACGAAATAAGAAAGCCATCGTGTTTACAACCGTGATGACGAGCGCTTATCAGGATCAACTAAACGCTGGATTCTCAAAAGTAGAAAGTGTTTGTGAGATGGACTGTAAAGTTAAAAACTTGATTTCAAGAATGTGTCTTCGGACTGTTCTGAGACCGGCCAGAACCTAAACTTTGGAGAAAGTGTTTGGATACTGTTTCATTCAGCTTCATCTACAATATTTATGAAAGCAAATTACCTTACATCTCAACTCCCTCGTAGTTCGCACCCTGCATGTCGGTCAAACGGCCTCATGGGCGGGCCTAGGCCAATGTAAACTGCCATGGATTCCAGACCTTCAGCCGTCAGTCTGAAGGTCTGGCTACGCGAGACTACTAGTTTAGAGACATTAATATACAGTAACCGTATTCTTCCTGTGAATTTCTAAAAGCAATGTTTTCTCAACAGGCCAAAGGGAAACTGCAGGCATGTATTGATAGTTACATAAATGAGAAGATAATTTTGGCTTCTGAAGCCATTTCTAAGTATGCTATTGAGAAGATAAGTAATGGAGATGTCATTCTTGTTTATGGCTGGTAAGATTTTTCAGTTAATTGATGTAATTCTGTAATAGTCTGGATTCGTTCAGAAGTGTTTCAGAAGTGCCTTTATTGTGTTTTTCCAGCTCTTCACTTGTCAACCACATTCTGTGCGAAGCTTTTGAAAAGCAGAGGAAGTTCAGAGTCATAGTTGTGGACAGTCGGCCCAGACTGGAGGGCAGAGAGACGCTGAGGCGTCTGGTGAAGAAAGGCATCCGATGTACTTACGTGCTCATATCTGCCTTGTCCTACATTCTGCCTGAAGTGAGTCATTCTTTTCAGTAAAGCTTTTTGCCAGCACTTTTTATTTTTAGCTCATTGTGAGGTAAGGTGATTTCATACCAAAGTGCATGTACCTTCAAAGGATTGATTATGTGAGTGACATTAGCAGTAGCTAAAAATACAGCTTAATTATGGTTTGGTACTTTCGTTCTTAACAATACACAGTAGCAACTGAAGTGGTGCTAATAGAACAAAGGTAACTGCTTGGTTTTATCAGTCTCTACCAAATTGAACCACTTTCTTTAAGAACACTAAGAGTTTATGCACTTTATACACGTACACATTTATTTCGGACATTCTTAGATGGCAATTACAGTGTTATTTCAAATGATTATATGGCACTGCAAGGTTCTGAATGTTTAGATTGTTGTGTTAAATTATAGTATGCACTACTGTTCAAAAGGTTGGGATCACTAAGATTTGTTTTTATGTTTTTGAAAAAGCCTCATCGAACATACAGTAAAACAGCAATGTGGAGTAATATTACAATTTAAAATGTCTGTTCTATTTTAATATATTTCAAAATGTAAAAGATAACTGCTTGGTTTTATCAGTCTCTACCAAATTGAACCACTTTCTTTAAGAACACTAAGAGTTTATGCACTTTATACACGTACACATTTATTTCGGACATTCTTAGATGGCAATTACAGTGTTATTTCAAATGATTATATGGCACTGCAAGGTTCTGAATGTTTAGATTGTTGTGTTAAATTATAGTATGCACTACTGTTCAAAAGGTTGGGATCACTAAGATTTGTTTTTATGTTTTTGAAAAAGCCTCATCGAACATACAGTAAAACAGCAATGTGGAGTAATATTACAATTTAAAATGTCTGTTCTATTTTAATATATTTCAAAATGTGTAATTTATTCCTGTGATGGCAAAGCTGAAATTTCAGAAGTCATTACTCCCAATTTTCAGTGTCACATGATCCTTCATTTTTGTGTTTCAGGATGAATAGTTCAAAAGAACAGCATTTTTCAAATAGAAATCTATGATAAATGTCTTTACTGTCACTTTTGATCAATATAATGCTGAATAAAAGTATTAATTTCCTTCCAGAAAAAAAACATTTGAACGGTAGTGTGATTGCACTAAAGTTAACTGGCCTTTATGTTGCCATTAAAAACATTGTTATCTGAATGCTGAATCAGAACCTGGACTCTGCACTCTTATTTCCAGGTATCCAAGGTATTTCTTGGTGCCCATGCACTCCTTGCTAATGGATATGTGATGTCACGTGTGGGAACTTCCCAAATTGCCCTGGTAGCAAAAGCCTACAATGTACCAGTGCTGGTCTGCTGTGAGACCTACAAGTTCTGTGAACGAGTGCAGACGGACTCTTTTGTATCCAATGAATTAGGTAACTCTGTGATGTTTAGCTTGTTTGGTGAATTTACTATTATTTTATTTTATAAGTGACATATATAGGTATTTACACACACAAAAATAAACATAACATTTTATTTGTAATTTTTTTACAGATGACCCTGATGACCTGATTGTTACCAGAAATGGAAAGACCCACCTAGAGAACTGGCAGACTGTTAAATCACTGGGGCTTCTGAACTTGGTGTATGACGTGACGCCACCGGACTTTGTGGACCTTGTAATCACTGACTTGGGCATGATCCCCTGCACCTCTGTGCCTGTGGTACTGCGAGTCAAGAACGTAGATCAGTGAAGAGCGGACAAACACGGTTCTGCTTCCCTCTTGCATCTGCACATAA
>NW_015627232.1:147749-158138 GCF_001515625.1 Sinocyclocheilus rhinocerous
ATATTCACACACACACAAAAAAAACATTTTTTTTACAGATGACCCAGATGACCTGATTGTGACCAGAAATGGGAAGACCCACCTAGAGAACTGGCAGACTGTTAAATCCCTGGGGCTTCTGAACCTGGTGTATGACGTGACGCCACCAGACTTTGTGGACCTTGTGATCACTGACTTGGGCATGATCCCCTGCACCTCTGTGCCTGTGGTACTGCGAGTCAAGAACGTAGATCAGTGAAGTCCAGACGAACACGGTTCTGCTTCCCTCTTGCATCTGCACATAAGAATCTGTGCACATGGGGCTTCTAGCACCCAATAAACATATCTATGAAATGGAACAAGCTTTTCAAATAAAGCCACAGTTTATGTCCTCACTAGTGGGATCCATTTCATTTCAAATTGTATAACTGGTCCAATTCCAGTTTCTAAAAAAAAGTCCACCTAATGAGATTTTCCTTGGAAAATTCTCAAATTAATACTTAGAATTGTTGTACAAAAGATCAAGAATGTCAGATAGCTTTGTTATTGTGTCAGATCTACGAAATTCAAGAAAGTGTCTGTAAACCCTGTTTGCTTTCAATTTTGGCCCATCATGGTGAGTGTATAGACATAAACATAAACATCTATCATCCTTTTTTGGATAGTTTCTGTTGCCGAAGTCCTTTCATAGATGTGAAAAGGGAAAAAGAACATGGTGCAAATGTGTGTAAGATCATGCAAAAGCTGAATGTGTTGCATAAGAGGTTTTGTTTGTCTTACCAAAACCTTGGAAACGCTACAGAAAAATAAATGGTTTAGATAAAAATTACAAAAAAAAAAAATACTGTTGGCTGATTCTTTGTGATATTGTGACAAATCTTTATTTTAGGTACCAGGCTGCCAAGGTACATGCTGAATTCCCTACCACAATACTACATTATTGACAAAAACCTGTATAATGTCATTTATGTATGTCAGTATTCTACTAATAGTGTGTCCGTCTATATATCTCAGATGAAACAGATTCCCTTTTACACTCTTACGCTGCCAAAAAGAGAAAAGCATATTTACAGAGGTTGAAGGATCATCAGTTAGGATATAACGTGACATCTGTAAACAGCAGGATGTGGCAGTAACGATCTACATTTTTCACAAATAACAACAGTCCTACAACATCCATTTCCCCATCTCCTGTAAAATTAATTCTTTTTCTACGTCAAAAACGCTAATTTTTAAGTAAACAATTTTTGTCTTAAAGTAACACAAAATATTTGTCCTTAATAATCATTGTTAAAATACATGAGTGCTTCACTTTGACATGTTTAGGAGTCTAAAGATAAGTCAGAAATGTGGCTGCCCTCCAAACACAATTGGCGAGGTCCATCTACGGTCAGTTTTCCCTTTACAGACCAGCCTTATCAAGGCTGTGAAAATGTGATAGTATTCATGAAACCTTTCAAAAAATGTATAAATAAAAAGATTTAAGGACCTTTAGGGTTAAAGGAAAGTAAAACATTCAACACAAACTGCAAACTTTTTAACATTTAAAAAAAAATTATGTCATGCAAACCTGCTTTTGGCAAGTATAAAAAAACAAGCAGATGGTTCATACCATCCAGTGTATGAAACTCTTTGGTGTCTCCTGCACCATTTTCAGTAAGCTTGATGCATTTTGTGGCTCCACTGTCAGCCCAACAGTCAGTTTTCTTTAAAACTCAAGTGTTCTTGACCTTTCGTCTTTGTGTGAACCAGAGTAAAGATGAAACCACAACTATAGATCCGGTTAGTATCCCAAGCACCTTAACTATAGGAAACTCGCCCTGCAATTATTAAAGGATAATGAACGTGTGCGATAAAGGAGTAATGGCCAACCTGTTTGGGATGATTTGACGGAGGTCTCACCTGTCTCATGCACTTGTATCCATGGAAATGATGCAGACAGCTACACTCAAAGAACCCTGGTCCATATGGGCTGCAGAATGAGTTTTCAGGGCAATCCCAGGCTGAAGAGACAAACCATAATCAAGAAATGCATTGAAATACATTCTTTTTTCTTTTTTTTTCATTTTGAAGACTTGAGATCCCAGTTTATTCATTACTTACGCATCTGTGCAGTCTGATTGCAAATATTTTTCTGTCCTTCGCAGATTTTGGCATTGTTTTTCACTTCAACCTTCTCCCATGATGCATTGCCCCCTGGACACTCCAGTTTTGAGGGTAGTAAACTAAGTAAAGATTTGTCAAGTTAACTCAATGTGTTTAAGCTATTTTCAGTCTTTTAGATCTTTTAAATGCCATGGACCCATGGATGAATATCATCATCACAATACCCAATTTATACTGTGAAATAAATCATATAAATATACATAAAACATAATTTGAAAAATATTTAGTTTTTATTATAGTTACAGTATTACATTCTTTTCACTGCACATACAGTTAGACGTATTTATTTTAATATTTGTATTTATTTTAATGTATGTATTTATTATTTTTATTATTTATTTATTGTCAATTCTTTTATTAATTTTGATTATATATATATCTATTACACTGTTTTTCTCTCAACTTTTTCATGGACGCCCTGATCTCCAGATCCCAGCTGAAAACCCCTGACTTAAATGTTATAAACATGATATAAAGTGCTCATGCATAACTTACAGTTGGGTAAGATGGCTGAAACCCTGAAATATGAAATCGCTCAGATTGGAGATGGGGTTGTTGGAGAGGTCTCTGTGAAAACATAGAATGACAACAGTTAGATATTCAATTTAGTTCTAAAAATGACAGATTATCATGATAAAAAAACCTGCTCTGGTACATACACTATGAATGTAGTGGATGAATTATACAGGTGCTCTACATGACTAATAGAGCAGTTTGCCAAGTCCAACCTAAAACAGTACAGAACAGTTAAGAGTTATACATAGAAAATAAATGTCATAATTAAAATAACTTTGGAATACTAGAAAGTTTTCCTACCCTATAATGGTGTCTACATTGCTGGTATTATTTCCAAAACAGCAGCGTCCCCTAATATGGCCTTTTGTTAGGCAGAAATCCCAGACAGGACTGTCTTGTCGTACAGTCCCTTCACACATTTGACACAACTAGCGAAAACAAAGGTGAAAGGCGAGCTTTAAAAAACATTGTAAAACAACATTCAATGTTTTACTTTACGACAGTGATGACAAATTGCAACATTGTGACTTATCTACTGTAGCATGTAAGTATTATTTCATTACAGTCATTTTGCAAATCGTCTCACCTGTGCGTCAGTATCCTGGCTGTCGACATATACATTGAATAAAACAATAAAAACAGTACATAAATATATAGTAGATGCTGTAACGCTAGCTGCCATTTTCGCCAAAACAAAGTCATGTGACTCGATGATCATGTGACGTTCGATTCGCGTCAACAAGGCGGCGCAAATATTTTGCATTTCTCACTGTGAAATTTCGATAGAGACGAAACACTGACAAAACACAGATTGCTTTTACACAATTCAAGTTATTGAACGGATATAGATCATTGTCGCCATACCATCGCCATTTATATTCAGTCTGGAAATTTAAAATAAGGCACATCCACGAATACGGATGACTTTTTTTTAACATTATAGGCATACATCCCCTGTTGTTTTATTAATTTACTTAATTAATGTTTAATTAACATATCAAAAATTTAATTAATTATCAAACATAAAATTAACCTCGCATAACAACAAGTAGTTTGGCTACAAAAATTTATTTATCTCCCCTTAAATGTGGATTTTGGACTGCCCCAGCTCAGAGGCGACAATCAAAAATAAAATAAAATAAACACAAGTAAAAAAGTAAAAAAAAAAAAAGGACATTAACTTAAATAATTAAATTGAATAAAAAAATATATATTCTCATTCCATGTGCCAATTTTAGACAAATTAGTTTTGAGTGCATTTGTCGAGATAAACCATTCAGCTGTTACCAAAGTTACTGTAATAAATAAATAAATAAATATCTTTCAGATATGGGACTTTTAAGTTTATCCATAACTATAATAACGACAAAACACTATAGTGCCCTGTTGAGTTAATTTAGGCAAACCTATTGCCCATTTTGGTGCTTTTTAATTAATAAATTTGATAACTTTTGTCTAATAATTTTTTTGTGTAATGTTTATTGCTATGAAGTTGCACAAACGTGGCCTATTAGACCTAACAGGGCAACAAAAAAATTATAGCAAATATTTTTTGTAAAAGTTTGACCTCCTTAAGTAAACTTTTGCTAAAAGTTAAGCACCTCCTTTCATTTTGCTGAGAGAAAAAAAGACAGGGGACGTTAAATACCTCAAATCACAAAGATGGTTTAACCTGCTCTTTTGAGAAACGATTTGGCTAATAATTAAATACTCATTGATGCAGCTAAACCGCATTGCTTGTATCACACAGCCATTTTTGAGCCCATTTAAATTTTAAACTTCAGTTTAAACATTTACATAAAAATAAGTTTATGTCGTTATGGAGAGATTGTTTACTACAAACTACGCTTGTTCATGCCAAAGGATCTCGAATGAACATTTTTACGCAATACCTCCCCCCGCTCTGGAGGAATGGTTTGATCCAGACTGTTGCAATGCTTCGGGAGAGCGCAGATACATATTGAATACATTACAGCAGAGAGGCTTCATCTATAGTGCTGGAAGGTTTCGCTACGATGCAGACGGATGTGTGTTCTTCTTAACGCCTTAACAAGTTGGAGCACAATATCGGTATCTCGAAATGTATGCTGCGACAAACAGTTTCTTCATTTGTTTCCTCTCCATACTCGTTCGTATGTACCAATGTAGGTAGAAACGGGGGCTGTAGACAGCCGCGGAGCACCTTTACGTTGAGTAATCTGAAAGTTAATTGGATCGTGGGCCTTGCGACGACACTTTGTGTTTTGCAGACTCGACTCCCACATTCTTATACAGAGCGCGAGGAAGCGAGAGGACCGATTTAGCGATAAATTGCCGACAATGAACCTGGAATTACCTCCAGTTGCAACATGGCTGCTGCTTAGATGTTTATTGGAAAAGTTCAGCCCTGAACATTAAGAAAGTTTTTAAAATAATCCACGTCGCAAGAAAAGAACTTTCCTGGTGTAGCTCTGGATTGGACTGGACTGGATAGGACTACACAGGGAATCGGAGCGAGCGTGGCTCGCCGTCATTCAGTTTGGTCCCTGCATGACAGCAGACCAACACCGAGGGCTTTCTGTGAACACTCTCGTTTTTAACAGCATCTTCATCTCGGTCAAAGACTTGTGATCTTACAGTAGAAAATGCATTTCTCCATCCCCGAGACGGAGGTTCGCTCCGATGAAAATGGATCGACTTATGTGGTAAGTGTGGTGGAGGTCAAATAAGCGATGCGCCTAGCTTTTACATTCGGAGACGCTGCCTGTAGAATAGTGGTGCTTTGAATCGCTGTTGTGAACGAATCTTTTCAGTGAATGAATCTTTCGCTGATTGACGGAATTTGAGGGAACATGTCCGTTCATCCAGATCGTCATATGAGTCAGTCTCGTTCACAACAAGAAGAGAATATATTCTGAATATATTAAAATGACAAATGGACGTAATTTCGTAGTTAATTTAGGCTATTGGCTGTCTTCTTTTAAAATCCTTCACAGTTGACAAAATGGAGGTAAATTATAGATGTACTTTGTTTCCATTTGAGGATAAAATGCTTATAATACTTAAAAACACTCTTTCTGGATTCTCTTACTAGATTTGTAGAAATGCAGTTTTTAATAAAGGATAACAAGACTCGTTTTAATCTTGAAATACTAGGTTTTTAATAAACGAATTGGTTGAGTGAGTGATTTAATGGTTCACTCATTACCCTCAACGCAATCTGGCAGGATAAGAATAACGATTCAGTAAACAAAGTTGAATGAATAGTGAACGGATTCAAAAAACTAAAACCTAACTACTAAATATGAATATGGAATAGATATGAATATTCATACATCTATTGTAAGAGTATGGCTAATATTTCTTAAAAATATGTACATAATTTGCCATTTTAATTTCAATCTTACATTTCAGTTTATTTATTTGATTTAATTTCAGTCTTAAAATTGCAAGATTTTATGTGCGTCCCTTTACAGCTTATTAAAAGGCAACAAAAATGACTGAAGGTGGAATCAGATCAGGAAGCTTTGCTAATGGATGTTCATAAACTCCAGCTAGCATCTTCTAGAGTTGTTGTTGTGTGAATTGGATTCACAGTGCCTCAGTTCTTCTGGCATCTCTCCCGCAGCCATATGCAGTGCAAGATTGCCATTTCTTTCAGCATAACAGTTATCCAGCCTAACTGGAAACAAAGCTGGCTCACTATGAAGACATGACACTTCGTTTGTCTATGAAACAGTGAGTAGAGCATATCAATAACAGACAGCTTCAGTTTGGCTCCTGAGGTTACATCTGTATTGCAGTGAACTGTGGATTGATTACAAAGCATATTTTGCCTGAATCCTTTCTCGTAGGTGTCTGCAGATATGCAGCCTGTGGTGTTGACTCTCCTTAGCCACCAAATGATTTGAATAAGGGCTGAGATTATTTATGAGCTCCACATTGTTTGTATCCATCTGTGACTGTGATTCAAAGAGAATTTCTCCATCACAGATCGTCAGTGACGTTCTCAATAGATAAGTCTTTCAAGGCCACTAAGATATAAATTGGTCAGATGTATGAATCACACTGACTTTTTACTGCTTTTATATTTTTGCTTCACTTTTGTTCATAAGATATTTATTGTTTTGCATAATTTAAACAGATTTTGCATGAACAGGATCACCCGGTTACTGGTCAAGAGGGGGATTGGGAAATTTTTTTTTCTTCTGTTCAGCAAGATATTTACTTGATCAAAAAAAAAAAACAGTAAGCATTGTGAAATATTATTTAAAATAACTGTTTTCTGTGTGAACATATTTTAAAATGTAATTTATTTTTGTGATGCAAAGGTGAATTTTCACCATCATTACTCCAGTCTTCAGTGTCACATGATCCTTCAGAAATCAGTCTAATATGCTGATTTGCTGATCAAGAAACATTTCTGATTATTGTTAATGTTGAAATCAGTTGTGCTGCTTCATATTTTGTGGAAACCATAATACACCCGACATTCACAAGTTTGGAGTTAGAAAAACATTAAGTAGTTCTTTAATTCATCAAGAATGCATTAAATTGATCAAAAGTGACAGTAAAGACATTTATAATGTTACAAAACATATATTAAATATATTCAGACAAATGCTGTTCTTTTGAAATTTCTATTCATCAAGGAATCCAGAAAAATAAAATGTATCACGGTGTCCACAAAAATATGAAGCAGCACAACTGAAGACTTGAGTAATGATGCTAAGAATTCAGCTTTGCTTCACAGAAATAAATTACATTTGACAATATATTCAAATAGAAAAGTTATTTTAAATTATAATATTATTTCACAATTTTGTATTGTATTTTTAATCAAATAAATGCCGCCTTTGTTAGCAGAAGAGACATTCAAAAACATAAAACTGATTTAAAAACCTGAGATGGAGCGCTTTGTTCCTCTCTGCATTCACTCTCAATTGTAATCTAAAGCACAATGTTGTTTTACTCTATATTCGTCTTATTCTAAATTTGTCTTACACTATATTCGGCTGGGAGTTGCATATATGCTTTGGAACCGTTAATGTCACCAAATATGCATACTTTGCCAAAGAGCCACAAAAATGAGTGGGCTGCGATTTAAATGACAGACTTCCTGTTCAAAGACAAGGGCAAAAAAGTATTGCATTTCCTGAAGACCTGCATACTCATTCTTCCTTTTTTTTAATATTTCACGACAAGTAAAGGCATGGCAGTTTCATTCTACCTCTGTCAGTAGACTTGTTCTAGCTTTGATATCTTTGATGACTCATGTATTAGCTGTGTAGCGGCGGTTGCATGCTGTGCTGTCAATAATTGGGTCATTGCATGCTGTACATATTTGCAGAAGTCTTTTTAATAGCATTGAATGCATGTGAATTCTGGTCTGATGAAACCATTTTTATAGTATCCACAGTAAGATGGAGAACATTACACAACGACCTCCTGAAACAAAGTCAAACAAAGAAAAAACATTTTTGGGTCCGAACTGCTCAGTATTTTATGTGAATTACTCGATTTGATTGCAGATTTTAAACGCCCCACTACCCACAAGAATGCCTTAAGAAATGTTTTTCCTGTGTTTCTGAAACAGCACCCTTCATATTTGGTTTCTCCATTCTGAAATCAAAGTCCCCTAGACACATTTTGATCTGTGTCTAGTTTAAGCATTGCTTGTTTTCTGTAATTTAAGTAATAGTCCAGTATCTCACTTACTTTTCAACATGTGCAAAATGATGAGTAGTCAAAACGACAACAAATCAGGAAGTCAGACAATAGTGCAAAAAGGTGTTCCTCAACACCAAAACAGTGAGCTTACTTTTCTTTGACAAAAAATGGTGGCAAGAATCCATGCATATCGAAATATGATTATTGTGCCTTCCTGGTTGTATTTGTTGGCATGGATGCAATATCAGCAACAGCTGGAAAGCTTCTGGGGAGAAAAAGAAAACGGTGAACTGAATGGCCTTGGTTTCCAGGCTCAGTAAGGGATAACCACTTTAGAAACGTCTTGTTCTTTTGTGGTATGGCTAAAATAATAAGAAGACACAATTGACACAGTCTTTGATTTTCGTGTCAAAATGTTTCACTTTAAAATCATTAGCCTGTTCCCATGTAATAACTTAATTTTTGTGTTGAAAAAAAAAGAATGATTTTCTTAATTTATTATATTTTTTTTTTATAATGTTGGGAAAAAAAGAATGATTTTCTTAATTGTTTTTCTTTCTTTCTTTTTTTTTCTTATAATGCACATGTTTTATAGTTATAGTTTTATTTCTATTAGTAAAATCAGTGTCTGGTTATTAATTGGCCTTTCAAATTACTTAGGAATATATATTGAGTGTTTATTTTATTTTATTTTATGTACACTACCATTGGAAAAAGAGGAAATTAATACTTTCATTCAGTAAAGATGCATTAAACTCATCAAAAGTGACCGTAAGACATTTTGAATTAAAAAATTAAATCTATTTCAAATAATTGCTGTTCCTTTGAACTTTCTATTCATCAAAGAATCTTGAAAAAAATGTATCATGGTTTCCACAAAAAATATTAAGAAGCACAACTGCTTTCAAAATGTATAATAATTTATATGAGAAATTATTATATAATAAATATTTTTTTCTCGAGTATCATATCAGCATATTAGAATGATTTCTGAAGGATCATGTGACATTGAAGATTGGAGTAATGCCTGCTGACAATTCAGCTTTGCCAACACAGGATTAATAAATTATGTTCTGAAATGTATTCAAATAGACTATATAGACTATAAACAGCTATTTTAAATTGTAATAATATTTCATAATATTGACATTTTTACTATATTTTTTATCAAATAAATGCATCCTTGGTTAACACAAGACGTATTTAAAAAAAAAAAAAAAACCTAATAATAAAATAAATAAAAAATCTTACTCCAAACTATTCAAAGTTTATTTTTATAATGTATAACTGTTTTTCCTTCTGCAGGCTTACAATATCCATGTGAATGGTGTCTTGCATTGTCGAGTACGTTACAGCCAACTCCTGGGCCTCCATGAACAGGTGAACACACATTTTCATCACAACCTTCATTTCAAAAATTAGTATTGCACACATATTTCATTAAATCAGTTCATTAAAGATTAATCTTTAATGAACTGAAAAGAACGCATGTCACACCTCTGTTAATCAATTTGCACTGGCTACCAGTAGCTGCTCGCATAAAATTCAAGGCATTAATGTTTGCCTACAAAACCACCACTGGCTCTGCACCCATTTATCTAAATTCATTACTTCAGAGTTATGTGCCCTCTAGAAGCTTGCGTTCTGCAAGTGAACGGCGTATTATTGTGCCATCTCAAAGAGGCACAAAATCACTTTCACTGACTTTTTCATTAACTGTTCCCTCCTGGTGGAATGACCTGCCCAACTCAATCCAAGCAGCTGAGTCCTTAACCATCTTCAAGAAACGACTAAAAACACACCTGTTCCACCTTTATTTGACCCTCTAACTCTAGCACTTTCTTATTCTATTTTAATTCTACTTTATCTATATTTATCTTCTTTTTTTATAAAAAAAAACAACAAAAAAACAAAAACACTAACTTTCTATTTTTTCTATTCTATCTACTTGTTTTTCTTTGTGTGTGTGTGTTTATATTGGTGCTCTTTTGTTAGTTTTGACTGCTTTTATTGTCCTCATTTGTAAGTCGCTTTGGATAAAAGTGTTTGCTAAATGACTAAATGTAAATGTAAATGTAA
>NW_015627232.1:158158-164407 GCF_001515625.1 Sinocyclocheilus rhinocerous
AAACATTAAAGTGTGACAAACATAACATGCAAAAAAAAAAAAAAATCAGGAAGGGGGCCAACACTTTTTCACACTACTGTATATATACACATACACCTTGCTACGTGTACTGCGTTGGGCTAACCGAGACTTGTCATTTGCACTTATATATTGTTGCTCTTTTGTTAGTTTTGACTGCTTTTATTGTCCTCATTTGTAAGCCGCTTTGGATAAAAGCGTCTACTAAATGACTAAATAAATAAAAATAAATAAATATTTTTTTCAAGGATTGACACATGAAAAGCTGTTTATTTCAAAACCGAATTTAAACATTAGTTACAAATCACTGGCTATAAAATCAACCACTTAATAGTCAGTTAGTGCTGTGGATGCTGAGATGTGAAATGTGTTCTGAAAATGCAATGCTTCACTGAAACTGAGGAAGTGAAACATAATTAGATCAAAATCACACACACACACAATATGCTTATACTGAAAATAGATTGTTGTGATTTGAAATGAATTGTTTTCTGAATTGAATACTACAGTTAATAATATGAACGTCTGTTGTATTATGCACTGTTTTGGATGTGACTGGACTCTCTGCAGTAAGCCTAAAAACATCTCTAATTTGCTTCAGATTTTACTGAGGTTGTGTGAGGAAAAACACATTTGGACAGGATTATAATCACAAAGTACACCTGTGAAACACAAATTGAAAATGAAAAATGAAGCTGTGATCATATTCACCGGTACTGAATAGGTCACAATGGTGGGAAATATTTTGAGTGGTCACCCACTGAAAGTGACGCATCGTTCTCATAAAAGGATCTGCCTATTGCCATTCTAACACCTACCAATTTCACAGACACTAAGTTTCCTCATGAATGAGATCTCACCATAAGAGCATGTTGTGTTGTTGCTAGGTAACAGGGCGTTGAGGGCCTAGTCAGATCATACGTGGTCATATGATGCAATCCGTAGAGGCTGTCATGGTGTGAGGCTTGCGGTTAACCCTTAAAATGGGACTTCAAATGATCATAACTTTATAAACTATCCTTTTCTAAAAAAAAAAATATTTATTATATTTAAAATTATAATATATATTATTATTTATATTATATTATGATATTAGAATGCACCGATTGCAATTTTCACGGCCGATTCCGATTTTCAATTTTTTTGTTAGTGTAACCTGCCGATACTGATTTTCTTTCTAAGAACTATAATTTACAACATGTACTAACAAAAATCTATACTGTTTTTTTGTCAATGCAAAAAAAAAAATGCTCTCACTTAAACATTAATAAAGTGCTCTGAAAGAGGTCGAAATAACAATTACCTGAAAATGAGTTGTTGTATAACAAAACAGATGGGGTTTTTTCCACTAATCTTATTAAATGTGTCATCTTTCACATCAGTTTCTTACATTGTTTCAATTAATTCATTTAGAATAATAAGAAACTGTAGAGTTGTTATCATTCAAATGAAATCAGTATCAACAAACTCCATCCTTCCATCTCTCTCTCGCACTCACTCAGGCTGCGTGAGCCGGTGCGACTAATTTTTGTGAGCGGTCGCACTGGCGCTACCACCGCGTTGTCCAACTCATAAGCGCTGCCATTTCTGTTGCATTTGAGAAACATCAAACGGCAAACGAAACGAAAGCGAAACTAAACCGCGCTACGTTTGAGCTGCGCAGCGCGGGCCGTTTATCAGCTCGGACCGCGACGCAAACAAACTTGTCCGAGCTCAGAACAGCTTTACTCGGGAGCCAAAGTTGATTTCGCGACACTGTTACTGCACAGATGCAACAGTGCTGCGAGATCCAGTGAGAAGCGTTTGAATTCGCTGCACAATGATAAGGTTGATCTAGTGATCTAGTGAGAATCATTCAAATTCTGCACAGAATTCTCTGTTATAAACAGCGCTGACATACCTCAGGAAACCGGAAGCGGTAACGCTAACTGTAACCATGGTGTTGTGGTAGAAATACCAGCATAGAAATTTCTATACTGGTAGAAATATCGTGATTTGATTTAAGTGTAATTACCTACTTTTGATTAATTCATTCAAAATTTGACAAATTCCGTGACATTCAGCGTTAAACTGTGAATTCTGTTTTTATGACTGGATAAAGACTACACTGCGTAATTTTCCCGCTTATCATGCGGCCACTTGCCTGATGTAACATAAAATATCTTACATACCACCACTTGTGAACGATCCAGTGTAATGCAAATATATCTGAAAGGTCTGCGTGAGGATATAGTCACGTTCTGGCGAGACCAATCAGATCTCACGAGACCTCGTGCCACGAGATCTCGTCACACCCCTAATAACCAGTTGACGGCAGCACTTGTTGGCTTATCAGTCATTCATTTCTACATTTTCTCTATATTTTGAAATTATAAAATCACTATTATAAAATATCAAATCATCAAGAAATCAGATTTTGTCAGAATTTTACACTTTTTTGTGTATGAAGTAAGAAAAGTCACAAAGTGCCTTGAAAAACAAACTTTTCTTCAATTTGCTACCAAATCAAACATAATCACTGAAGTGGGTCAGTTCCATAAAAGAATAATGGTACATTTAATAAGAGTGGAATATATACATTTTCTATATAAGAAAATTATTTTGCACCTGTTACTGTTGTTAATAAAAGTAAATTTTGTATGCATCTTAACTCAAGCTTAGTGCTTTACTGTCAAATCTGTATAAACAATAAACAAAAGAAAAATAAACAAGAAATGAACATGTAATATTATTAGTAACTGCACTTATTATTGCAAAACAATAGTAATTTTATGATAAAATGATCTATATTTTAATACTTCCACACAGCACCCCCAGCGCTACCGAATCTGCTCCTGGCGCCACCATCTGTAGAACTTAGTGGCGCTGGTGCCACTGCTCTCAAATGTTAGTCTGGAGCCCTGCCTGTGGTTCCCCCACAGTTTACATTGGCCCTAGACATAGCCTATTACAAATCACTTTGCATCTTCTTCACTCACAGTGAAGAACTTCCACACTGACGACATGTTTACATGCGGATGTGAGCATAAGTGTGACGTCAAAATGGATCAGTGCATCTCTTATATGTGACCCTGGACCACAAAACCAGTCTTAAGTTGCTAGGGTATATGTAGCAATAGCCAAAAATACATTGTATGGGTCAAAATCATAGATTTTTCTTTTATGCCAAAAATCATAAGGATATTAAGTAAAGATCATGTTCCATGAAGATATTTTGTAAATTTCCTACTGTAAATATATTAAAACTTAATTTTTGATTAGTAATATGCATTGCTAAGAATTCATTTGGACAACTTTAAAGGCGATTTTCTCAATATTTTAATTTTTTTTGCACCCTCAGATTCCAGATTTCCAAATAGTTGTATCGCTGCCAAATATTATCCTATCCTAACAAGCCATACATCAACAGAAAGCTTATTTATTCAGCTTTCAGATGATGTATAAATCTCAATTTCGAAAAATTGACCCTTATGACTGGTTTTGAGGTCCAGGGTCACATATAAATATATATATAGTATTTATTCATATTTTGAATAAATTTTTATTTGTAGGTTTTCAGTTTTAATTTGTTTTAAAGGGGTCATATGATGTTGCTAAAAAGAACATTTATTTTGTGTATTTGGTGTAATGAAATGTGTTTATGCGGTTTAAGGTTCAAAAAACACATTATTTTCCACATAATGTACATTATTGTTTCTCCTCTATGCCCCTATTAATTTTAGTGCTTTAACTTAAAATGATTCAACTATTCAACATTTTTCACCTAATATTTATATTTTATGTTATTTCAGCTCTATTTCAATTATTGAATTTAGTAGTTTTAGTTTTAGTCATCAACACTGCTGAATATATTTCCATATAATTTTCTTATTGTGCTGTTGAATAAAATCCCAATAACACAGATGGAGCAACAGCAGGCATAATTTTATTTTTATGCTGTGAAGTGTAAACAGATTTATTAGCTTGGTGCCTGAGAGACCCGCAGTCAGCATGTACGACAGTGCACAGCGGCCAAGGGCAGGCAGTGGTCAGTTTAATTTTGTCCTCTCAGAATAACCAAACATTCTGTTTTCAGAGTTTGACCTCATCAATTTCAAATGAACTTCTCTCCTTGTGTCCTTTCAGATAAAAAAAGAATATGGAAATAATGTGGTGCCGGCTTTTCCACCAAAGAAGATCTTCACCCTCACACCGGCTGAGGTCGATCAGAGGAGAGAACAGCTAGAGAAATACATGCAAGCTGGTGAGAAGCATCTTCTTTTATCTGAAAAGTTCACACAAAAGTTTTGAAACTAGACTCTAAACATTACAAAATTCACAAAACAGATATACACTACCGTTCGAAATGTTTGGGGTTAGTAGTATTTTTTATGTTTTTGAAAGAAATCTCTTATGTTCACCAAGGCTGCATTTATTTGATCAAAAATACAGTAAAAATTTGTAATACTGTGAAATATTATTACCATTTAACACAATTTTAATATATTTTTTTAAAGCGAAACTACTTTGTTTGGCCTTCCAAAAGAGGACACGACTAGAAATCAGTGGTTAAGTTGTATTTACAACACTGTTCCAGAACAGTTCAACCCAAATATTCAGATGTGTGCAGCACATTTTATGGAGGACTGTTTCCTGATCCTGGTAGAGTAGACTACAATGCCGGCTGTTTTGACTCACAGACTGTAAGTAACGTTTGCATATTTAAAGGATTAGCCACTGACGATTCAAACACGAGTTTTGAGCAGTGTAGAGTAAACATTTAAAAGAACCACATTTATTTGAAATACAAACGTTTTGTAACACTATAAAACTCCTTACTGTCACTTTTGATCAATTTAATGCACATGTGTCAAACTCAAGGCCCGCGGGCCTATTTCGGCCCGCCACATCATTTTATGTGGTCCGCGAGAGCTTATTGATTGTCTTAAAATAAAAATCTATGCAGCTTTATATCATAAATTATGAAAGTGCGTATCAATACCACAAGTTTCTGTTTCTATTTGGCGTTCTATTTATACGCATAAATTGACTTTGGTGTGCATATGATACGCAATGGTTAGGATTAGGGGTGTGGGGTTTTTCAGTTGATGACGTATGCGTGGACGGCTCAAAGGAATAAGTGCGGACCTCAGTGCTAGAGCCCCACCGACTGAAATGGAAAAACGAATTTAAAAAATCGATTGCAGCTTTCAGACACGACTTCTCGTTTTAAAAAGTTCGTTTGAGGCGGTTTCTATTGAGTTATTTTAATGACAAATGTCCAGAGCGCATATTGCCTATGCGAGAGCGCATCAAATGCACGAGCGCAAATTTCTCTGCTTGCAGGTGGATTCCCATTCATTCACTCTAACAGAAAACGGACACACTTTCTATCGATCAGACATTACATGCGTGCGCTGAAAAATGACCTTCTCTCCTGAGTTTAATAAACGCAACCTGGAGTGTGGGCATCCACTGGCAGAAACATACATTGGCGCATATGCCAACTAATGTAAATAAGTATTTACATAGCATAACAGTAGTAGTCTAAATGTATCTGTTTCGCACGTGTCAACAATACATTGTTTTTTTGCGATCAGATCAACTGGCAAACTCCTGGAAAGTCTAAGGATCCAGTAAGCAAATGCATTCAAACAATAAGTTCAAAACAGCGCTAATGCAGAGAAAACATGGCCGATTTCATCAGCGATGGCAGAGATAATAGTACTCGCGTACAGATGTCAGTAAAAAAATTTTTTTTATTCAGCAAGCTTTGGCTTAAAGCACGAGTGTTTTATACTGGATGCTGGCTGAAGGTGTTTTAGATTACGCAGTAGTCAGTGGTTTAGTAAATCTGGATCAGTCAGGTCAAGGTAGCTCATTTAGTGGTTCTTTTGGCGTCCCCCTGTGTTCCTGTTTGGTATCGAAGATTGACTTGTTACATTTTTTTTATTAAGGGTGCTTTCACACTAGCACTTTTGGTGCGCACCCAGGTTCGATTGACATCAGAGTTCGGTACATTTGGATGATGTGAACGCTGTCTTCCGAACTCGGGTGCGCATCTGCGAACCGTACCCGAGTCCGCTTAAAAAGGGTGGTCTGGGGTACGGTTCAAGTGAACTCCGGTTTGGTTCCGATGGCAGAGATAATAGTACTCGCGTACAGATGTCAGTAAAAAAATTTTTTTTATTCAGCAAGCTTTGGCTTAAAGCACGAGTGTTTTATACTGGATGCTGGCTGAAGGTGTTTTAG
>NW_015627232.1:164471-165857 GCF_001515625.1 Sinocyclocheilus rhinocerous
AACAGCTGCTGGCTTGATGACGCAAACGAACCGCGGTTCGGACCCAAATAATATAATGTGAACACAGTCCAGCAGGGGGAGGGGGGAGCAATCGAACTCGGGTTCGAACCAAGTGTGAAAGCACCCTAAAAGTGCTTTTAAACTACTAAATGTAATTAGGGCTGCCACTAACGACTATTTTTATTTCGAATAATCTGTCGACTAATTTATCGATTAATCTAAACAGTTAATTTCCCACAAAAAAATCAACAATTTTACTTAAGAATATTTTATTAAACTATATTTCATTAAACCAAATGAAATCCAAAAGGAAAAAAGTAAAGTGCAACATAAAGTGCAAGAAGCAAGTGCCCATCTCATAGTCCAAATCACTGAAATCAAAGTATTATAGTGTAAGAATGACAGTATTATCGTGTAAGAATGACAACATATCCACGTGTTCTAGTCTACTAATAATAAAATTATATTCAAAAAACACTTTTTAAAGGAGTATTTACCAGAAATATTATTTACCAGAATTTATTTAGGAGAAAAATGTAAATGTGCAGTATTTCTGGAAAAAGAATTTTTTTTATATATATATAAAATCAATTAATTGGAGATGCTTTTGATTATTAAAATTTAATGGAACCATTAAAATGGAATCCAGAAAATAATGGAAAACAGAATTTGGTAAAGATAAAACTGTAAAACTCAATTAATTAGACAGGCTTTTTGATTAATAAAATTTAATTTAACCATTAAAACGGAGAATAGAAAAATGAAAATGGAAAAAAAGGAATTTGGAAATAAAACGGATTTCATAGTGCCCTATAATAATTTTTTTTGTGGTAATAAAAATAGATGTAAGTGAACAATAGCCTTTAAAATGACTTAAAATACATATATAATAGCAATGAGGCAATAATAATTAGTTCAAATAAAGTATCAAAAGCAAGAAATCATATGGTTTTACTGAACAAAATTGTTAAAATACATGTATTATAAACAATAGATCTAATGTACATTACGCATTACAACAAAGGCCTGCAGGGGGCGCCAACGGCCCGACGATTGTTTTTACACATTGCTGTGCGATCTAATCCTTGTTTAATATTGACCAAGCACCATTTCATTCAAATGTCCACTTAATCTTTAATTTTGGCCATTTCTTTAGGACAGAAATGCTATAGCCACTGTAATTAAAAGAATATGTGGACATCAAAGAGTACGTGTTTGAGCTTTTTCTCAAGCGTTTTCTTTAGAAAGTCTTAAGGTCCTTGCACACTGAGTCCGAAACTTTCGTATGCGTTTTTCCGTTTTTTTTCTTTCGTATTCGTCATCCTTTGCTATCAAAATGCTTGCTACGGATGCGAAAACGCAGAAAATCGAACCTGGTCCGAATTT
>NW_015627232.1:166534-167901 GCF_001515625.1 Sinocyclocheilus rhinocerous
TTAAAGGTGCTGTATGTAAGTTTTTGACTCTACTAAAGCATAAAAATACCATAATATGTTTGCAGATATTTAAGAAACATGCTAAGTTAACATACTTGTGTATCTGAAAAACAATGCTACATTCAGTTATTCTCCTTTGAAAATGTGCGTTCCGGGCCGGAATGTCGGTCTCTGTTTTGGTTTGTGAAACCCGCCCACTGCCAGTTTACCCAATTGTATTTCGTCACCCCGGGTTCCCAGTTGGCGGGAAACAGAACGTATTTCATTTCATTCATTGTCAAGTGCGCTCGTTCCTGTTGGTGTCGTCAATCTGGCAACCTGCGTGTGCATCCAGTCTGAGGAGGAGGGGCCGGGTGAATTTTGAATTTGGACTGCAATACCTAGTTCAACCACTCGGTGTCAATCCTACATACAGCACCTTTAATTATGATTTTTAAATGGGTTTAATATATCATGCAGCCTTGGAAAACAGACTAATAATGTGTTTTATACATTCTCGTCTGTGAAATGCGCCACTTCCGGTAGGGGATTTTTTAAAATCAAATAGTCGAATAAAAAGCCCTAAATGTAATGTACAAATGTTCATTTTCTGTGAAGCTGCTTCGCAACAGTGTATCATGAAAAGTGCTACACAAATAACTGTGAATTGAATTGCAAACAGTTATTAATGAATTTATTTATTTATTTTGGCACTATATACATTCATTGCAAATTATGAAAATTAAAAAGTACTTTTTTTTTTTTTTGTACTTTAGTTTGTATTTATTTATTTTTTTTGGGTGGGGGAGTGGGGTTGAGTACCACCACTTCTTTTTTTTCTACTACAAGCATTGATTGTGTATCATATGCACGCCAAAGACAATTTCTGCGAAAAATCGCAGAAACAGAAAATCGTGCTATACACTTTCATAAGACCGGACTCATTTGTTTTTTTTAAATGTTTTAAATGCCACACGTTCTTAGCAGCTCACAATTATTTGTTGTACCATAAATGTAACAATTTTTTTTTACAAAGTTAATGCAGTGACTTGTGTTTGATGATATCTGTCTTTATTTACTTTGATTTATGGAGTAATGTGGATTTCTTAACCTGATAAATTAAAAGGATTTATGTTATAATAACACAGAGCAATAACATATATTTTTACATCTATGCAAATGCATATGCAATATTTGTAACTTAAATAAGTAATAATAAAATAAGGAGACAATATGTTAAGGAGTAGTAACATTTGTACAGTCTTACAGTTACAACTGGCCCTTTGATGGCAGCCATAATGTTGAAATGGCCCTCAGTGAAAATGAGTTTGACACCCCTGATTTAAACTGTCCGAGAAAGACGCAAAAATCATTACAAGCACCGACAG
>NW_015627232.1:169247-173451 GCF_001515625.1 Sinocyclocheilus rhinocerous
ACATATATTTTTACATCTATGCAAATGCATATGCAATATTTGTAACTTAAATAAGTAATAATAAAATAAGGAGACAATATGTTAAGGAGTAGTAACATTTGTACAGTCTTACAGTTACAACTGGCCCTTTGATGGCAGCCATAATGTTGAAGTGGCCCTCAGTGAAAATGAGTTTGACACCCCTGATTTAATGCATCCTGTTAGCCTACTTCCTTAACAAAAAAAAAATAATAAAATTATCAGCCTTTATATGGTCTTGTAATTTCTGCTCTTCCTGAAGAGGATGGAGCTTGTTAATGTTCTACGTTGACATTCATGTCAGGAAAACGTCAGGCACACTGTAAAAAAGAGGGCCACTGAGGATTTTGCCATGCATGTATAGTTTAACAGGTTATGAGTGAGGTTTTCTCCACACAAAAGGAAATCAGTGGCGCTGGCAGCACCAAGAGCTGTTTGCTCGAATCCATTCCAGCACTGGCACTTTCCATCGAACAAGCTACGCCTTGTTGAGCTTATTTGCTCACAGTCTGGAGCTGCTCTTGGCTGGAGCTCCCCTCAGTTACATCATTGAGAAACATGGTTATGGAAAATTAACCGACACAAACACACAAGCTGTTCAGAGCGAATATTTCGTTCGTTTGTGCAAATGGCTTGTGGTTGTTTGCTTGTGTGCTATATTGGAAGTAAAAATAAACATTGTAGTTTATGTTGGTCTGTTTGCAGCCAGCATTTTTTTTTTTTGTAAAACTGAGGTTATTATTAGTCAGGGAGGCATGGTGGTATTTTTAAAGAAAGGCTGCATTGTATACCAGATTAGTTTGCGTTTACACAATTTTGACAAATTATTTTTAAAACATTGAGGTTTACATTATGGTTGAATTGAGACACAAGAATAAGAAAGTTGTATTATTTTCTCAATGTACACAAAAACATTCTGACAATCATTCTACAAACTTTCCCAGAGGAAATTTGTACCTTGAACCTTTAAAGGACTGTCACAGACTAACCACGTCTAATACTTTTGGCCTTGTTCTCCAGTAGCTTTAATGTGTTCAGTTTGTTAAAGCTAATTCTTTTGGAGGTTTGTTTTGATGAACTTGCAAATTCATTGGAGTCACCAGATTCACCACTCAAAATGTTGAAGTCAAAATGTTGCACTGTATTTTATGGGTACTTTTTGATGGTGAGATACAAAAGTTGGGGTCGGTAAGATTCTGTAATGTTTTTGAAAGAAGTATTTTATGCTAATCAGTACTACAGTTGTTTTATCGAACATATAGTACAACTGGTAATATTGTGAAATGCTATTAAAATGTAACTGTTAAAAATAAATGTAATTTATTCTTGTGATGGCAAAGCTGAATTTTCAGCATCATTACAGTCTTCAGTGTCACATGATCCTTCAGAAATCATTCTAATATGCTGATTTGCTGCTCACGAAAAACATTTCTTATTATCAGTGTTGAAAACAGTTGTGCTGCTTAATATTGTAACTGTAATAAATTTTTTTTTATTCTTTAAAAAAAAAAAAAAGAGTTCTAAAAACAATCAATGTTTTGACTGTCACTTTTGATCAAATTAATGCATCCTTGCTGACTAAAAGCATTAATTTCTTTAGCATTAAGCATTATTAAGCATTAAGCATTAATTAATTTAGGATGGCAAGTAATAAAGACTTTTTTATTTTCTCCCTGCAGTGCGTCAGGACCCCATTCTGGGATCCAGTGAGATGTTCAACAGCTTTTTGAGAAAAGCTCAACAGGTAGAATTTCTATACTCTTTTATTTGGTAAAAATGTTTAATTATTTATATTAATTCCATAATTTATTCTCATAATTGCAAATCTAGTATATTAATTGCTTCTGATTGAAATATTGTAAACATGCATATGAAAATTTATTGTAAGTTTACAGATTTCCAGAGCCTATGATAAAAAATATAACTGAATAGGGTTTTCCTCTCCATGTTCAAAAATGTCATTGCCATTTTTCTGCCTCTTTATTTGCATTTAGCGATCAACATTTGCATAATTTCTGTTATGTATTCAACTTTATGGCGTCCAAAGGGACAGTTTTCTGTCATAAAACCTTAATCATTTGAATCTGCCTTTCTCCACCTCCCCATTTTTTTCTAAGAATCCAAAACACAGAATCCAAAAATTTTAGGGAAAAAAGCCATTTCCTAGTCATCCAGTAAAAGGGTTAAACATTGGTTGGTCTGATTCTTCTCATTTCCTCATTAAGATATGCTCATGTGTGTTGAATGAAGATCCAGTCCATGTGCCTCTCTCACTTCCTGACATTCCACTACCATCCTGTACTACATTTGTTACCTGAATCACGCCAAACACGTGCATATCATATGCACGCCAAAGTCAATTTCTGCATAAAAATCGCATGCCAAATAGAAACAGAAAATCGTGCTATACGCTTTCATAAGACCGGACTCATTTGCAGACATTCTCAAATGTTCCTGTGGCTCAGTGGTAGAGCATAGATTGCATTCATTCTTCAGGAATTTCATTCCCCACCCCACATAGATTTTGGCAATTTTGCAGTCAGATCCCGTCCGTCCCCCCGGCTGCCCATCAGAGAGCAGTCTGCAGGAACAGAATAGGAGATTAGACTTGGCCTTGCATTTTCATTTTCCAATCTCTGTAAAGATCAGCTGCTGCTCTGAGACTCTGCTTCAGCGGGAGATGAAACATGCAGGAAGAGGGGGGAAAAGATGAATTTGCGAAAAGCAAATATAGGATAGTAAAATAACAGTGACGCTACTTGTTATTCATAAAAAATCCCAGCAATGTGGTGTTTTGACACTTATTACCAAATCACTTCTCTTCTCTAAGAATGTATATCTTGCAGTATCTATACACAAAGCTCAAAGCATAACATGACTGTGTTTTTTTTCTATTCCGTGTTCTTGGAGTGTGTGAAAGGGTGTGATTTACTGTAATGTTATCCGTACTGCATGTTCATCAGAATATTCTGAGATCAGCTGAATCTGACAGGAAGCATCAGAAGTTGAATTAGAGTTCAGCATGAAGGTGCTTCCCCAAACCCTTTTGAAAGTGCATCACTGTTTGGCTGTGCTGCAGGAGACCCAGCAGATTCCCACTGAGGAGGTGCAGCTAGAAATCTACCTGTTCAATGGCCAGAAGGTCAAAGTCAACATCCTTACATCGGACCAGACTGAAGATGTTCTGGAGGTGAGACGGTTTCCAAAGCACACATCTGCTTCATGTTCTCCAAGCCTATTATTATTGCCAGGTTTATGCCTTTGTCGTTTTGAATAGTATTGTCTTTGGTTTACTGACACCTTTCATTGAGTTAACATGATTACGCTGTATTTCTATCTGCAAAAAGATTCAGTTAACAAATTCATATGGTCAAGGCCAGAAATACATAAAAACAGGACACACACATTTGACATTTGATTTTACAAGTTAAGGATTTATATTTGTTAGGGCCTTTAAAGTTAACACTGCTAATTACATTTATTGCTCAGAAATTGTTATTGTTTATTGCTCAGAAATAGGTATATTCTTATGATACAAGAGAAACCAATAATGTTTTGCCAAAATTTGAGTAATTTCTAGCTATTATTGCAAATTTTCTTTGTAAGGACAACTTAATTTGAATAGATAGATAGATAGATAGAGTTTCTTTTTTATATACACTGCCTTTCAAAACCGTTTGGGCTCAGTAAAGTTTTTTTTTTATTAAATTGATCAAAATTGACAAAGATATTTATAATTTTAAGGATACATTGGAATTAATTCATAAATTAAAAAAATAACAATTTTCACAAATTATTAAGCAGTACAACTGTTTGCAGCATTACTAATAATGTTTTTGAGCAGCAAATAAGCATATTATGATTTCTGAAGGATCATGTGACACTGAAGACTGGTGTAATGGCTGATGGAAATTCATCTTTGTCATGCCAACCCTGAAACAACATACAGAACTACCAAATTTTGATTGACTACCAAGTTTGATCGCATCATATAATAATTGCTGTTAATAGTGTTCATCATCTGTTTGATTACGTCTTTAATTGATTTTTCCGTACATTTCTGCCATATGTACATAAACTGACAGTCACCACTGATAAGCTACCACTAAATATTGTAGAAACGTAATTTTCTGTAAAGTTGCTTTGCAACGATTTGTATCGTGAAAAGCACTATACAAATAAACTT
>NW_015627232.1:177836-195225 GCF_001515625.1 Sinocyclocheilus rhinocerous
AGTCACCACTGATAAGCTACCACTAAATATTGTAGAAACGTAATTTTCTGTAAAGTTGCTTTGCAACGATTTGTATCGTAAAAAGCGCTATACAAATAAACTTTAATTGAATTGAATTGAATCACAGGAATAAATTGAGCCTGGGTTTTAAGGGCTTTAAAGGGGTTATATGATGTTGCTACAAAGAACATTATTTTGTGTATTTGGTGTAATGAATTGTGTGCAACAATACTACAGTGAGAATAAAAGTTATTCCTTCTTTCTTTGCGTGAACATTTGGGCAGTGTTATGCAAATCTTCCCACATCGTGACGTAGACATGTGGGGGCGTGTTAGAACGAGCCGTTTTAGGTAGGCGTGGTTGACTCTTAACTTTTATAAAGAATATCTCTTTGAATTTGAGACTTTAGTCTTTGCAACTTTACAGATCTTCTTTATGCACCAAGAGCTTGTAACACTCCAAAGAGAAAAGAAAAATTGAAATCGCATCATATGACCCCTTTAAGGATCTCTTTGTGGATCATAGCTTTCCCATGTGCACCACACAGAGTCATGGCCGATCCAAGCTCTCATTAAAATGCACCCTGCACCCATATGCAGCACCCACTGCTTTCCCATGTGCTTTTCAAACACACTGATGGCCCAAAGTGCCCTTTAGCACCTGATGGAAGTGAGAAAGTCAAGTGTTGGAAGTGAGAAAGTCAAGTGTTGGACATAAAACGGGCATAAATGTAGTGAAGTGTAACCTGATCATGGGATCTGCTTGGATGTAATGTTTAACACCTAAAACACTCCTGTTGAAGAAAACCATCCAAAGCACTTTTGAAAGTTTGGGCACAAAAAGAAAAGGTTGTATTTTTAAAGAATGAAAACATTATGTGTACATATGATTTGTGTTCTTTGCCTGTGAATATATATGCAAATCTTGTGAATTGGTTTGCTGTCATCTCTTGTTGGGTAAAATAGTGTAGATTAATTATTTTTGATGTCTTTATCAGGCTGTGGCCTCAAAGCTCGACCTTCCTGATGAGCTGGTGGGATATTTCAGCCTCTTCCTGGTTCAGGAGAGGGGGGATGGGGGCTGCACGTGTGAGTATAACATTTTACATTTTGAATTTTTTAGATTTTTTTAACATTTGGTAGAAATCGTAAGATGTGCTGGCATCAGATGTGGCCTGCTGGCTTTAGCTGGAAAGTGGTTTGGCTGTTAGTAAATGGTATCTAAAAGTCAACATACTTCCTCTGGACTGAATATTAAAGCAGTCCTGGCAGCTCAAAAGAGAAGTCTGTGTTCTGTTGAGATGACCGCCCACTCTCCACAAAAGTAAACTGAGGTCAAGTAGATGAAACTTCGGTCAAGCTGTTGTTGGCATGGCACACACAGCTCTGCTGTAGGCCTGTAATGCATGTTAGACAAACACTATTACTATTATTGCTCATACTGGGTCAGGGATTGAACTAAACCCAAACCATAAGTATTAAACTTCTGGTCTGTAACCCGTTCTGTTCTTTTTTTTTTTTAGCTCTAAATATGGATAATACCTCAAATTATGCAGCAAAACCCCTCATACATTAAATATTTACTTGAAGTATCCCATGAGATTTAAAGTTTATATTTTTTTTAATTTACATGCATGTTCATAGTTTTTTAATGTGATGTTCACATGACATACAAGTAAATAAATAAATAAAAATTATATATATATACACAATTTATATATATTTACATTTTATTATTATTAATACAATTGTTTTTTTGTTTTTTTTTGTTGTTACCTCCAATTATAAAAATGAATTATTGTTATAATGTAGTTGTACTGTACCAGTTAGGGTTGGGCGATGTCTACCAAATTGGCTAAATTAATTAAAATGTTTTTAGGGTACTTTACTTTTAGTTAACTGTAATAACCTTGTACTGTACAATAAGAAAGTAAATATTTTATAATTCTAATTCATTTTATTTGACATAGTATATTATTTACAACACTAATATTTATTTCTTAAATTCTTTTCTGCCAAATTTTAAAACCTCAATATTTTACTTTAGTGACATAAAGTCAACTTTAAAAAATGCCTCTTATTACAAATATTGTAAAATGCTAGACACTTATTGGAAAACCACATTTGGGGAAACCCTATTCTAACCAAGAATATATTGATTTTTGCCTTGCCAACAATAACATGGGCAAACAAAGTCCCATAGGGGCCTGAGCCATATCAAGGGACCAGTTACTTTGGAGGGTTGGCCATTTTGACTTGGGCCAGTAAGAAACTACCCAGAAACTGCATAGCAACATGCTAAAACCTCTCAGAACAACATAGCAGCTGTATAGCAACACCCTGTCAACCATGTAACATATATGTTATAAACATGTCACCAGCTAACCAGTTATCAATATTTTTTTGTATGCGTAATACCTTTATGAGCTTTGTGGTAAAACAAGGCATTATGACCTCTGAGAAGAAAAAACTACTACATTATAGTTGCCTAGAGGTTGAAAAACAACATGAAACAATGGTTCAGTAGAAATAAATGTGCTTTTCTCCTTAGTCTGTTATAAACAATGTTTGTTGAGACATTGTTGGCAGGAGTAAATGCAACAGCAGGAGTATTCAAATTGGTTGTCACTGTATTGATTGATTGCGTATGGCCTGAAATGCCCTGTGCAGAGAAATATTACTTGCTCCATCTGAAATTAAACCGATTATACACTCACTGCGAGGAGTTGTTTGCTCAAGATCATATTTAATAAAATTTTGGCTTTAAGCGTCTTTTCGAATGACCAGGAGTGCATAATTTTTTATGAACACCCCCCAGGGACAAAATAAATGAATTTCCTCATTCCAGAGTTTTTCCCTGCAATATGTGTCACTAGTTTAGTGCAAAGGGCAAATGAATTTGTAAAGAATAGGCCATTTTGTCCTTAATTGTTCTGTTTCCAATTCTGCCGTCATCGTGTTATGGAATTGAACATCTTTCAAAGGATGAATCCCTAGGAGAGCAGTAGAGTTATTGGAAGTGGAATTATTATTTTTTTAGACTTCACAGACTTGGTCCAGTTCTTGAAACTGAAGGGCATCTCTTCACTGATTTTATGCAGATGTCTGGCAGTCGCTCTCCTTGTCTGGATGTAATGTCGTCGTTTTGTTTGTGGAACTTTCCATGTCTCCTTTTTTTATATGAGCTGTCATTGTTTGACTACTTTTAGCACAGAATCATCACGCATCCCTGAGGAATGACATGCTATGTGCCTCCCACTCAGTTGCAAGATCCTCACCTGAAACAGGCTTAATCCTGTCAGATTTGATGAAAAACAGACCCTAGAAGGATCCTCCACAAAAATGAATCTGGCATCCTGCCCGATCTTGGCAGAAATGCGCATTGGAGGGAAAAAAAGTGAGAAAAATAAATGCCTGCAAACAAAACCTGATTTTCGATTGAGTGCCAGTGGAGCCAAAATCAAGAACTGTGTGCCAAAAACATGGCAGTGCTAAAAACAGAAAAATCTTATTTTATTATTATTATTGCACTATTTAGAATATTATAATGTTTTAGTCCTATATTAGTCATAATAATATAAATAAACACTAATTATTATTACTATGTCTATTATTATTGACAATAATACTATTTAATAATAAAACAAAATAACAAAAAGAAAAAATATGTACAATTTATTATTATTTCAATTTTTTTTCACTTACAACACTTTTGAGATCTTTACAGTGACAACTGTAAGCAACAACCTTGCAACCAATTAGAAACGTGGTGGTCATGTTTTAGTCCATATGTATTTATTAAGACATTTCTATCACATAATACCATTCTTGTCTTAACATGCTGTCTAATGTCAGACCTCTGAAAGGGTAAGCCAAAGAGTAGAATGACAAGTTGTGACGGCATGCACTATGCTATAGATCTAACTGTCGTCTCTTCTTCTTTTCACACTCCTGTTTTGAATATTTCTAAAAGCTCAGTGCCCATTTCAGTTCAGTCCCTGGCTTCCATCTCTCCCTCTTTCCCAACTCTAGAGAAAACGTCTTTTCTAACAGCTGCAGCATTTATTCTCTCCCTTCCTCCCTCCCTCCTTCCCTCCCTCTGTTCTCCCTTCTCTCTCTTGCACAAAGTGATAAACATGTTATTGTGCCCTCTACGGCTTTAGCCAGATGGATTCTCCCCCATCTCACTTTGTTTGTTGTCATTGTTATTACTCTCCAAATGTCCTTGAGTCTGAAGGCACTCATACATTTCATCTGGTCTCTCATTCCCTCGTCCAAACCTCTCCGACCTCCCACGGTGCCCCAGACGTGAGAAAACTGCAAGAATTTGAGCTGCCCTACGTGTCCATCACCAGCCTGCATAGTCCCGACTACCGTATCGTCCTCCGTAAAAGGTACAAAACTTATTTTGGAAGTAATGGTTGAGCATTCGGTCCTACAGCAAAGTGTACAATAAGACTACATTTATGTAGCCTACAGAGGAAGTTCTTATAAAATGTGTTAATTGTCCTTAGTATACTGCTAAATCAATAACAAAAAACAGCCTTTTTAAAGGGACAGATGACCAAAAAATTCAAATTCTGTCATTTACTCAACTTCATGTCGTTTTAAACCTGTATGTCTTTCTTCTTTCTGTGGAATTGTGGAAGGCAGGCCTTCATTTGATACAGGAACTATTCGAGCCGTTCATGCCAGACTGGGGAGAGAGGTGTTGTAATCATGTAAAATATGTGAAAAATAATGTGTTTTTCGAAAAACCTAGTATGAGAGCCTGTTCTAGTACACCCCCAAAACAAAATCAAGACTTTGTAAAAGAGCATAATAGGACCCCTTTAAATAAAAAATAACTATATTGTACTATATATTGTTACCGTGAAATAAAATGACTCAAATCATGATATAAGATTTTGGTCATATCACTCACCCCTAGTCAGGATGCTAAAATAGTTATATTTTAATTTTTCTTGTAGTGAACGGGCCTTAAATGATGATAGAATTAAAACTTTTGTAGAGCTATCCCTTTACTAGAGCTTAAACTTTCCAGATTTCCAGTTTAAAGTTGTTTCTCAGAAACTTCATGAGTGCTTCCCAGAGTATAATTTTAATGGTGAGATGTTTTAACAAACAGCTCTCAAAGGGCTATTCAACACATGGATATTTGCTTTAGGAAGAGGTGCCCCACAAGGCGCAATCTTCACTGTGTTTAAATGACTAGAAAGGCAGTTTTTACCTTCCTGCTGTAGATGCATGGGCGTAGCTTGTGAGGGGGCCAGGGGGGCCTGGCCCCCCCCATAACGATTAAAGGGGTCATATGATGCTGCTAAAAAGAACATTATTTTGTGTATTTGGTGTAATGAAATGCGTTTATGCGGTTTAAAGTTAAAAAAACACATTATTTTCCACATACTGTACATTATTGTTTCTCCTCTATGCCCCGCCTTTTTGAAACGCTTCGATTTTTACAAAGCTCATCGGTCTGAAAAAAGCGAGGTGTGCTTTGTGCATTTTAAACGTGTTTATTGCTAAGTTTAGTGTGGCAAAATAGAAGCGCAGCTGTAATTCATGGGCAATGTATGTGGTTACCATGACAACCTCACCCACTTGCCACTGCTCTATGTGAATATGTAGATTTACTATAGCAAAACTAAAATGTGTTTAAAAGTACGTCTGACCAAATCCACCGGTTCGGTTTGGCCCCACCAAGCTCAAACGTCAAGCTACGCCTATGTGTAGATGTAGAACATCATTACCACAGCGGTCTGATCATGTGGTTCTGTGCAGCAGTAGTTTTCATATTTGCACTTTAGACTTTTTGGACTTGGAAGACAGTTGGATTTAGACATCTCTTTTATAACTCAAACGGTCTCTAAAGTGCTGTGCTTTCCAGAATCTCTGAAGTGGTTAAAGCAATACAAACTTCATTATTTATTCGCTGGAAAGTGCACATCCGCATACAGCATATAAATGTTGATGTTCCTAGTGGTGTATTAAATGCAGTATTCATCAAATGCCCTTTGGAGTGTGCAGTTTATGTAATGGAATAATTAGTGAGAATCAGGGGAGATTATTTATGTAAAATCTCCAGCAAGGGCATTGAAACAGCATGTGTTTCACCATGTGCATTGGAAGCAGGTGTGAAGGTGTTATGTGAACATAAATTTCCCTTTTTTAGCACATTAGCACAGCTTAGCAGAGATTATTTTGCTAAAAATGTTTCCACTTTCACCACTTATACATACTTGGTAAGCTAAATCTCACACCTCTTCATCTTGTACTGTTGGAAAAGGTGCACAAGATGCTGGTGTGTTTTTCTTTTCAGTTCCCTCAGAGGAACTGCAGGCCTCTTGACCTACTTTACAGGAGACTACAGACAGCCTTCAGCCAGATCCCACCTGTTCACTACATCAGGAATGGAATATAGATCTGGCTGCTCTGATTGGCTGCTGACAGGCAGGAAAAGGTAGAAAAGCACAGGAATATTTTTAAAGGAGATAAATGAAAAACACAGCTACTGTTCAAAGGTTTGGTGTCAGTAAAGAAATTAAGATTTTTATTTAGGAAGGGTGCAATAAATTATTCAAAAGTATGGAAGCCCATTTCCGCCACCAAAAAAAAAAAAAAAAGTTCATAGCGAGTTTTTATCTCACAATTCATTTTTTCTCTCACAATTGCGAGTTTAATCTCGCAATTCTGACTTTTTTTTCTCAGAATTGTGTAATACAGACTCGAAATTCTGACTTTTTTTTCTCACAATTCTGACTTTTTCTGCGACTTTATCAGAATTGTGAGTTTAAATCTCCCTATTCTGAGTTTTTTTGTCGCAATTGCGAGTTCATATCTAACAATTCTGAGTCTGAATTGTGAGATGAAAAAGTCGCTAATAACCTTTTTTTATATTTTTATTAAAAATTTTACTGACACTGAAGATATTTATAATGTTACAAAATATTTTTATTTCAAATAAATGCTGCTGTTTTGACATTTCTATTCATGAAATGTAAGAATCCCCAAAATAAAAAAGGTTGAAAAAAAATCTTGGTTTCCAAAAAATATTAATCAGCACAACTGTTTTCAATATTGATAATAATAAGAGGTGTTTCTTGAGCAGCAAATCAGCATATTATAATGATTTCTGAAGGATCATGTGACACTGAAGACTGGAGTAATGCTGAAAATTCAGCTTTCAGCATCTTCAGTCGTCACAGGAATAATTTAAATTTTTTTTAACAGTTTTTAATATTAAATTCAAAAGTTATTTTCTTTATTACTAATCTACTGTTTTATTGATCAAATAAATGGAGCCTTGGTGAATGCAAGAGACTTTCAATACATTAAAAAAAAAATCACAAAACATGCTCCCATGCTTTTTTTTCTGCTCACTGCCTGCCATGTATAGTTTAAAAATGCTCCAGAATCAGCCGCTAAAAGCATTCAAATGAGATTTAACGGATATCCAGTTTTGGCTGCTATGTGAACAATATCCATTGTTCTGCAAGATTACATCATTGTGCTCTTACAAACTCTGCTAAAACTTACTTAACAGACCTCGTTCTGCCCACGGCGTGATGGGAATAGTTTTTGACATGGACGGTCAGGATGGCCATTGAGCTGAAGATTGCTCATTTGCCAGATTGTCGTTTGCTTCTAGGCAAATGGAGACATACACTGCAGTAGCATTTGTTCAGTAACTTATACGCTAGTATTGCTGTGTAGCTATAGACAGAAGCTTCATTACAAGACAGAACCATTCTTTTCTCTAAGTTTAACTTAATGGAATATTTGAATAAAATTCTTCTAGACTATCAGGCGTGTGTAAAGAAATGGTGTGATTTTGCAGTAAAATGCAGTGCACATGATTTTAAGTCTCTTTAGTGCTTGATGGTTTTAGATGATACATCAGAAAGCAGATGTGATCAAAGAGGAGGAAGGTAAATTATAGTATTTCCCTTGCATAACTTATCATTATTGTCTCCTGCCCTATTCTTAGCTACTGGGACACATCATACGACAGTGATGTCATGGATGACCGTGTGGGACTCAACTTGTTATATGCTCAGGTAACAGTCTCCTAGTTTAAAAGATACTCTGTGTTTGGTCCATCGCACAAAAGTCATAATGTGCATAACTGTTCTGGCAAATAATGTGTCTCCTGTTCTGAAAAAAAAATATATTTTTTATAAAATGTATATAGTTAGTTAGACTTTGTGGGAATCATCCAACATTGGCTTATTTATAGTTGTCTTAGTTGTCATCATCTTTAAAAACTAAATGAAACATTTTTATTAAAGGGCTAGTTCACCCAAAAATGAAAATTCTGTCATTAATTACTCACCCTCATGTCGTTCCAAATCTGTAAGACCTTCAGAACACAAATTAAGAAATTTTTAATGAAATCCGAGAGTTTTCTGACCCTCCATAGACAACAACACAACTGACACATTCAAGGCCCAGAAAGGTAGTAAAGACATTGTTAAAATAGTGTGAATGCCTTATTTGTTTGGAACGACATGAGGTTGAGCAATTAATGATAGAAATTTTCATTTTTGGTTGAACAATCTCTTTTACTTAACACAAATAAACAATAAATAACCCAACACATTTGAGATATCTGAAAACGAACTCTAAAACTAACTAAAATAAAATGGAAACAAATACTAAAAATTTTATTTTATTTTTTGATACATGATATTATATTATTAGGGATGTAACGATGAACCGCGAGCCGATTTGTCGATTCAAATATGTGACGATTCAAATCGGTTGAGATGCTAAACAAATCGTGATTCAATTGAAGTAGGAGTTTATATGAATGTATCACTGAGGGGAACAGACTGTCTTTAGAAAAGTTTACATGATATTTTCTTTTCATCTTGCCTCTGAAAGATGCATATTAAAGTAGTGTTCATAAGCGCAGTTCTGCTTTGTTTACATTGATAACCCAGGAAACACTACAGTATATTATTGCTGTTCATAAGCACCACCTGCTGGCAGAGAGTGAATTTGCGTCTTATTCAGCTCGTCTGCTGTTTCGTTCAGATATGTTTTATGTAGTATAGTTTCACAAAACTAAAGTCAGACCATTCTGATTTTGCTTCAAATTTCGAAATTATACAGTCTTAGATTAAAAACTGCTCATGCTGCATCTTTGTTTGGATCATGATTAAAATGCAGTGGTTGCCTCTAATTTTAAATGGAAAGAGCACAGACAAAGCCTTAGTTTTTTTTTTTTATATGAAGAAATTTCTTTTGTGTAACTTATTTGATTTGGGGTTTGTTTAAAAATTTCTATTTAGTTTTGTTATATTTCAATTTCACAAAGAAACGTGCAGCAATCGTCTAATAAAAGGATACCTTTTCATTTACTGTATAATGTCTTCAATCTCATTTTGTGAAAAAATCGTGAGAAAATCGAATCGTGAAATCAAAATCGTGAATCGAATTGAATCGTGAGTTGAGTGAATTGTTAAATCCCTATATATTATAAATCTTAAAAAACCTTCATTTAAGTAATTTACTGAACAACAATAATACCAGACTACTGAGAAATGTATGCTCCATTAAACATTTTAAAAGAAATTTTATTTGAGTATTAACTTCTACAACCATAAAATAGTATTAAAACGTAAAGTAAAACAGTAAATATAGTGCTTCATTTGTAAACAGCAGTTAATGCATTAGGTGTCTAGCATTTATTACATTTTAAATGTATATATATAAAATTAAACTGAAAGTAGAACTGAAAACTACAATGAAAATTAAAAAACTAGACATAACTAAATTAACCCTGACTGCATATTGAGCTGTGATTTATTATGGAAAAACTGCACAAATCTTCCTTAAAAACAATTTATTCAGTGAACTTCAGAGTGAGAGAAACCGTTTTTTTCCTCTTTCTTCAACTCAGACGGTGTCTGACATAGAGCGGGGATGGATCCTCGTGAACAAAGAGCAGCACAGACAGCTGAAATCCCTGCAGGAGAAAGGCTCAAAGAAGGAGGTACGGCTGAGCTCCGCCACACATGTTATTTGATCTCCCTAGTGTGAGCTGGAAAGAAATTGACTACTTCTATAAAAGCTGAAGTCCATTCTCAGACGTGAATGTATTATGTTGAAGCCTCCAATAATTTGTGTCTGTTAGATAATCATCTGTGTCTAACTATATTCTGTCCCACAGTTCATCAGATTGGCTCAGACTCTGAAGTACTATGGCTATATCAAGTTTGATCCCTGCATCACAGATTTTCCTGAGAAGGGCTGTCATGTTATAGTTGGTGCCGGCAACAACGAACTCAACTTTCACGTCAAACTGCCCAGTGATCAGATGAAAGAGGGCAGCTTCAAAGTCACGCGCATGAGATGCTGGCGGGTCACCTCATCTGTAAGTTTGATTTTAAAAAAGTATTTTACAATAATGCAGACATCATTGCAATTTTGCATTCAAAAAGGTCCATTGTTGGTGTATGAAGCAAGCAGACCGCTTATGTTGGTCAAAGTCGCAAAATTTTTTTGACCAACTTGAGCAAAATCTGCATGGGGAACTTTTTTGCTCCATGCGAAACTCCTGATCAAATGGATTCCTATTGAAATTACTTGATTTTGCTGAACAATGGTAAATGCAACCATGAATTTAGCAAAGTCATACTAAAAATGGTCACATTGGCCACAAAAGCTTGTAGTTCAGCAGTTCCTGAGTTCATTCCTAAAGTATGTGAATAGTTGAGTCAAATGAGGTCACATTTTTAAAGAAAGAACCACACCACTTGTATTTTAGACCTAGTTGCTTAAATTAAACAGGCAAGTATTTTTTTAATCTGCTTTTAATATTTTTTAAATAACTTAATGACAACTTTATTTTAGCCTGGAATAGCTGAATCTCTATAAAAAGCTTTATTTTGTTAAATGTTGTGAAATAAAGGCAAACATGCTAAAAATGTAATACAAATACTTATTATAATGCTTTTTGCTGTAAGAATGTAAAAAACTGAAATCTATACAATTTTATTTAAATAAGTATGCTAGATAAAAATAAAATGCTAGAAATAAAAACCTATTGTTTTAAACACTACAAATGATTTTAGGCACCACAATATAATAATGTACAGTATGAAAAATAGATTCAGTGAAATAAAAGCATAATTGTGACTTAAAATGCTTTAAGTAAAACTATATAAAAACTGAAATTCTATGTTGTCTAAATAAATGAAAAATAAAATGCTAAAAATCTAAATCAAATGTTTTAAATGCTACAAGTAATTTTAGGCATTATAATGTACAGTATGAAAACTGGATCCAGTGTTCAGAATAATAAAGCCTTATTATTGTATTTATTTATTTATTTTCAAAAAGATATGCACTACTTTTTAAGGTAAGGATGTAGGAAAACTTCCTTTTGTGTCTCCAGACAACTCTTTTCTCCAAATTCCTTCTATGACGGTCTCTTCTGGCATGTCTGGTTGGTCTATTTCGGAAAAAGGGAAGTTGAAACGAGGATGACCAAAAAAGCCACTTTCAGCCAGGAAAAGAGACCGTGTTGTTTGTCTGCTTGCTTGCTTATAACTATCAGCTACCAGACACTCGTCCATTTATCTATTGATATTTATTTCATGGGAATCCACTAAATGTATGCCTTCATGGTTTTCTGCATCCATTTTAGTATACCAGAATATGGAACCAAAATGAAGACAATCGAAATCTTCATTCTGTATCTAAAAGTATTAAGAGTTCTTTCTCCGTCCCTTGTTTTTAAACAGCAGATTAACAAATAAACGTGCCACATAGAAGCAATACCTAAACAACTTCTAGTGGGAATGTGAAAATGCTTTGAATATTTTCAGTTTGGTCCAATACAAGCACTTCAGTGCATATTGGAAGTTGTTTTTGCTTCACTCTGCAGTGGTCTTGGCTTAGTCTTTGCCCTGGAATAGCAGAGTTGTGTTGCTAATGAGCTCAGAACGGCCGTCCTCTGAGACCAGGACCTGACGCTGAGGATGCTGGGACTGCGTAGCAATGTCTCTCTAATGGGACTGACGGAGTTTACTGTGTCTGTGTGAAGTTGTTGTCTGCTTTGTCATCTGAGACGATTCTAATGAGACACTTTTTTGTTGTTGTGCTGATGATGCTATGTAATTATGAGGATGTTGGCATTTAGAGCAGAGCTAATGATGACTAATTGAGCTTTGAAGGTAATTGCCATGTAGAGGAGTTTAGAAATGGCCTCTGTAATTGCCTCGACACAAATAACAATGATTATGATGATCATATTTGTGATGACCCGGCCTGATTCTACAGCAGGTGCCTGTGGCGAACGGTACCGCAAACCCAAGCAGTTCCAGTAAATGTGACGTGAAACTAGAGCTGGCCTTCGAGTACTTGATGAGCAAAGACCGTCTGCAGTGGGTCACCATCACCAGTCCACAGGTCAGCGCAGAATCAATCGATGATATTGAAATTCTATACTATTTTTAAATGCTACAAGTTATTTTAGGCATTCATTTTGAGATTTGCTGAAGATTTCAAATATTATTGAAATATTAGTGTTTTTAAAGATTAAATTTAATTGAGCTTAGATGAAGGCAAAGGTAAAAATAGTGAATGAGCCTTAATTAAAGGGGTCATATGATGCTTTTTTAAAGATCATTATTTTGTGTATTTGGTGTAACAGAATATGTTGACATGCTTTAATGTTCAAAAAACACATTATTTTTCAAATACTGTACATTATTGTAGGTCCTCTATGCCCCGCCTCTCTCAAACGCTTCGTTTTCTACAAAGTCCCTCCTTCCGACAAATGCAGTCTGCTCTGATTGGCCAGCTGACCCAGTGCATTGGTAGTGACCAATAAATGTTTGTCTGTTTGAGAATCACTGGACTGTGAGTTTTTATTGTTTTTCCCCAGGCTATCATGATGAGTATCTGTCTGCAGTCTATGGTAGATGAGCTGATGGTGAAGAAATCTGGCGGAAGCATTAAAAAGGTCAGTAGGTCTATGTTTGTCTTCTCGTAAAGACCTGCCAAATATCTGTGGAGTTTCTGAAATATCTTTCAGTCGGTGGATGTATCTGTATTTGATTCATTTAAGAGCTTGAGTCTTAATTTGTTTTTGCCGCATGGGATTTGCATGAAGAACCCTTTCAGCATAATCTGGTCTTAAATGTTGGTTAAATCATCTGTTTGCTGGAGAGACTTGAGCAAAACTGAGCTCACTTTAAGTCAACTTGAAAGCACAGTATATTCAAAACCAAATTTATACTTCCTTAAAATATGATGCTTTTTTAAAGATCATTATTTTGTGTATTTGGTGTAACAGAATATGTTGACATGCTTTAATGTTCAAAAAACACATTATTTTTCAAATACTGTACATTATTGTAGGTCCTATATGCCCCGCCTCTCTCAAACGCTCGTTTTCTACAAAGTCCCGCCTTCCGACAAGCGCAGTCTGCTCTGATTGGCCAACTGACCCAGTGCATTGTGATTGGCCAAACACCACAAGCACGCGTCGGAAATGCAACGCCCCTTACCATAATCGCGAGCGTCAGCTCTCAAAGTAAATATCAAGATATTAATAATGTCGTTAGTTTTACCATCAGTTCAAGCCCGAAAGGGCAACAGAGAAAGGAAAACTTGAAATCGCATCATATGACCCCTTTAAAGGATCGGTTCACTTCCAGAATAATAATTTCCTGATAATTTACTCACCCCCATGTCATCCAAGATGTTCTTGTATTTTTGTCTTCAGTCGCAAATAAATTAAGGTTTTTATTAAACATTCCAGGATTTTTCTCTATATAGTGGATAAAATCAATGGTGACCAATGGGTTGAAAGTCCAAATTGCATTTTCAGTGCAGCTTCAAATGGCTCTGCACGATGATAGCCGAGAAATAAGGGTCTTCTCTAGTGAAACCATCGGTCATTTTCTTAAAACAATAAAAATTGATATACTTTTTAACCACAAATGCTCGTCTTGCACCAGCCCAACCTCACGCAATACATAGTCATGTTGGAAAAGTCACACGTGACTTAGGCGGAAGTACCGACCCATTGTTTACAAAGCGAACGTGCAAAGAAAGTCAAACGGCCTTTACGAAAAAAGGATTTTGAATTTGGTGGAGAAAATGAGATGGAGTTTTTCGCCCTAGCCTACCTTTTTGAACTGAAGTACACAGATGAACTAACCACACGTAACCTTTCCGACTTGATTACATAAGGCGTGAAATTGTGGATGCGCATCGCAGAGCTAGTGCAAGATGAGCATTTGTGGTTAAAAAGTATATAGGTTTTTTTTTTTTTTGGTAGCACTTTACAGTTTTTAATATTAGTTAACTGCATTTGACATGAACTAACACTGAAAATAAATAAATAAATAAAACCTTAAAGGGATAGTTCACCCAAGAATGAAAATGTGATGTTTATCTGCTTACCCCCAGGGCATCCAAGATGTAGGTGACTTTCATTGAAACTGCAATTTGGACCTTCAACCTGTTGGGCATCGTTGAAGTCCACTACATGGAGAAAAATCCTGGAATGTTTTCCTCAAAAAACCTTAATTTCTTTGAGACTGAAGACAAAAAGACATGAAACATCATGGATGACATGGAGGTGAGTAAGGACATTTTTATTCTGGAAGTGAACTAATTCTTTAAAGTCGCCATGTAACAGAAGTAGCGACAGACCTCTTCTTCTATAATATGACATAAATCAGAGTGAAAAAGATTATTGAAAAAGGAAAAATTTAGGACGGGGTCTTGGTTTTCTTCGTCTGGTATACCTCATCAGAGAAAAGTCAGAGCTATGCAACATTGTGATGCATGGATGAATTATTCACAATGAGATCAATAACTTGCATTTAGAAAATAGATTTTTAATGTGGCATTTTGAATGTGGTTTATTGTGGCATATGTCATACTAGTCATTCAATAAGCAAAAAATGCAGTGGCACTCAATTCAAGGAAATCAATGTTGCATACTAGAATGCAGATTAAAAAAAATTAGGCCTTGATGATGTCAGCTGAAAATGAAAGTTGTTTCAGTGTAGAAGTCTGGAACCGTGGGACCCGACCAGATTTCTTGCGCTGCAGGATTAAATTCCCGAATAAAACGCGGTAGCGGTTGGTAACTCTGGTGTAATTTGAACTGGAGCGGGCGGTCTAAAAATATCCCGTTCCCGAAGTCCATTCAGAACAGCATATCTGCGCTTTATTCTTATTGACCACCGGTACAGCCTGCACTCGGACTGTTATGCACGCGCTGCACACATGCTTTCTGCAGGGGTCTGTGCGCAGCATGTGCATACCGATGCTCAGAGCAGGCTGTACCGGTGGCAAATATACGGCCCTCAGTCAGAACATGAGTGACAGAGCAGAATAAGGATGGAGCAAAGTGTGGATGAGCTGTCCTTGAAGGACGTTCAACTCAGTTTTGTTTATATTTTGCTTAGCCTATAATTTTAAATGACAGATGTCGTATTTATTTATTTTTCTCTGCGACACTTTTCCTACTGTGTTAACAGAAAAATGTCAAACGAATTTAGTATTTTGACAAGACGAATAAAAATAGCTAATATGCTATTTTTGTACAACCTACATTTTTTTTTCTCTCTGCGACACATTTCCTATTGTGTTGTAAATGTTAAACGAATTGTAACCTGACAAGACGAATAAAAATAAGAAATACAATTTTTGTACAACATTTTTATTTTCTCTGTGACTTTTTTTTCTTAGTGTGTTGCATAAAATATTAAACAAATTTTGTGTCTTAAGATAATTCATATAAATTCAAGTCAAAGTCAATAAATTCAAGACTCTTGATAAGATGAATAAAATAGCATACAATTTTGTGCAGACTACACTTTTATTTGTTAGCCTATCTCTCTTTCTTTCAGTAGCGGAATTTTAAATGTGAGATTCTGGAAACGAGATCTAAATTTAGCGGGAACGGTCGGGGCGGGAAGAAAATTATAAGCGGACAGCGGGTGAACAAAGAGTGAATATATAGCAGGAGCGGGTGGGTGCAGAATATAACCTTGCCGGGAGCAGGATTAAAAAAAATAGTCCCGCGCAGACCTCTATTTCAGTGCTAAACTCTTTTTTTTTTTTTTTTCTTTCAGGTTTTCAAGTTTTGAAAGACTTTGAAGACATTAGTCTCTTCAATAATATGCATTTATGAACCATGCACAATAAGTTCAGGAATGTGTTTTATGAAAATAAATGTGGTCAATTTGTATTTCATGCCTATTTACAGGGCATTTTCTGTCTTTTTCTCTAAGTTTGTGTGATTTGTGTTTCCAGCAGATGCAGAAGAAGCGACTGAACGGCTCGTTCCAGCGCTCTGACAGTCAGCAAGCTGTGAAGTCTCCTCCATTACTGGTGGGCGCTGAGGTTTTTGCTAATGCAGAACACCTCTAGTTTTGATATGGAAGATGTACCATTGTTGATATGTGATATGCATGACTGTTTTTCAGGATTCCCCTGATCCCAGCCGTGAACAAGTAGTCAAACTTTCTGTGAGTTGTCAGTGATTTTCATTTCATTATAATTAACTTACAATGGAAATATCCTCTATACTGTTTTTATTTATACTGTGTATATATACTGTTATTATTTATATACCATTATAGTATTTCTTATTTTGAATTAGCTTTTATTTTCACATTTTCAGTGTTTGTTAACTATTGTTAAGTTTAGCTTTATTTCGGTTTTAGTTTTAGTAATTTTAGCATTTCAATTAAAACGTATTTTACTTCCAAGGCACAATTTATCATCTAATATTTATATTTAATTTCTATTAGCAAAAAATGTTAATTTTAGTTTTAGTTATTTAGATATTTATCTACTGTTCTCTCTATTATTATTTATTTTTATTTCCACAGACCAAGCTGTCTTCTGTCTCCCTGAGAGGACTTAGTTCTTCCAACTCAGCCAGTGACATCAGTGGCAATGATTTCCATGGAAACTACGCCTTTGAAGGAATAGGGGACGATGACCTGTGATGGAGTCATCCTCAAAGACTGGACTAAAGGAGACCGATTCATTTAGCGGTTTCTCTGCGATGAGTGTAGTTTAATGTGCCCCTATTATGCCATTTTTAAGGTAGCTAATATTGTTTTATGAGTCTCCTAAAACAGGTTTACATGCATGCAAGGTCAAAAAACACGTTAGTTTTCTCAAAAAATAGATTTAATTTGACCTCATTTCTAAATGATTCGTAAACGACTCGTGCGAAGCAGTTCAAAGAATCAGTCTCTCTAAACCCCTCCTTTCCGTGAGCCCTCACTGCTGTGATTGCTCAGATGGCGCAGTCCTTTGTGATTGGTCCAGAGCCGCAGAGAGATTGGCTCTGGATTGGTCTACCACGTACAGCGCGTGTCGGAAACGAAACGCCCATTGCCATG
>NW_015627232.1:195613-218696 GCF_001515625.1 Sinocyclocheilus rhinocerous
AGCCCTGGAGACTTGTCAATACATAGAAAAGATGGTATAGATTGTACCTTACCAATTCGAGACGGAGTCTGATGATGAAACGGTTGAACTGGCTGATCGACAAGAGACTGATTCGCAAGAACGACTGGAGCAGGAGGTTTCTCAGTGGTAAGTGTCAAGTGTTAACAAGTTTGTGGTAATTATAAGATTTGATGAAACAAATTTACTCTCACAGCGTCGGATACAGCGTCTTCTCGACCTGATGTTAACCACACGGAAGTTTTACTGTTTGTGGGCGGGCAAGTTGGCGACGTAGAACGTGGGCGGGCATTATGCAAATTGTGTTACTTTGTGACGTAGAGCCGTAACAGAATAAGATTCGAATTCCTGACGACTCGTTTAGGCGATTGCGAGCCGACTCTTTTTTCTTTTCTTTTTTTTTGATAGACAATAACTTTATTTATCGTGCACTGTCGGCTTCACAACTTTGCAGATAGTTTATGTTCACATACAGCTACATGACACACTGCATGAAAAGTAATATTCGAAAAGGCATAATAGGGGCACTTTAATAGATGCCCAGTTCTGCAGTTTTGTAATCCGTTTTTGAAAAAAAAAAATTGTCAAGGGTCTCAAAAATGGCCTATGAAGTACATTATTTTGACTCAAGTCTCTCATTACTTTTATGAGAGGCCTCAGATTCAGTGCTTGCTCAAAGTAACACAAATTAGATAATTTCAGATTTGAGGCATAATTAGAGACAACGTCACGGTTAAATTAATACAGGGTTACATAGGCACCTCAGGGCAAGTTGCTACATTCAAGAGAGGCTGTGATGAAAGTTTCTTCTGAAGACGGGCTTTATTGAATCGTACTTCCTTACTAGAGACACAAAACTGTGCTTTTCCTCTCATGTCATCATCTGGCAGACACAAAATTCCTGTTGTCTCATGTTCTCGACAGCTCGTGACAGTAGTTGCCTACTAGAGTAAGATCCATGCCAGCAAACTGTGTTGATATGGTCCTTTTAAAATCAGTTGATAATATTATTTAATAGAGATGTGCTTCGTATCGTTCAATGTGCCAATGTTGCTCAAACTATTGCGTGGTAGCAGCAATATGACCCATGGCATGGTAGATCTCTGCAGCTTCATGTTTTTATTCAGGAGAGGTAAACTCGACCTGACGCCTACTGCATATTCATTGCATATCCTGGATGAAAATACAAGATCTTTACTGTGGCCTGCTTTCTCTCTGCCTTATGCCGATTCAGACGCCTTATAGTTTAACTTCTCAAATTTAACATTAAATGTAGCGCCGGGCACAAATTGGCTAAAAAGCTTCTCTCAATCTGGCCTCAGCTGTGTCCTGAAATCTCGCTTTGTTTTGGTGTGTTCGGCAGGCCCGCTTGCACTAGCTGAACTCATGTCTTTTTTTGCACAGTATTAAGTAAGATAGATGGCTTGGGTATTTATTGAGATAGGTAAAACTGTGGGAAAACATCCTGGAACATTCGCAAGAGGTTTGTAGGTCTGTTTTTTTTTTTTCTTGAACCAATATATTAAAAAGGTTTCTCATAAATGCCAAAATTATAGTTCACTAAAGCATTTTGCACAAAAATCATGGTAATGTCACTTTTATAAATGTACATGCAATTTAAAAAAAATATTCTGAATATTTACTAATATCTGTATTATCTTTATTAAGTACAGTTGATCAAATATAATCCAGGCTGTGTAAAAAAAAAAAAGGTTAGAAACTAATATTTATCAGTGTTTACAAAATTGTAGAAAATTGTTGAAAAAGAGTGTTTACAAATTTCACATCTAAATTTCAGTGATTGTCTTAGTACACTTTATATATTTTGTTTTGAAGAATATCATTCCAGTCTTTCATTTCTCTTTTTATTATATACATATAATCCATTTTGTGTTTTGCTAAATACATTGTGGCAATCATCTCAGAGGACTGTGATCACATGGTGCTTGGGAAATGGCTGTATTTTAAATTTATGCTGGGTTTTTGACTGTAATGATAGTCATATTGAATGAAATTCCCATATTCTTCATCCCAGATATATGATTCCTCCCGTGGGCAGAATGCGTCAAATGTGAAGGTTGTTCTCATGTCTGTGTGCTGTATGGCTGATTATTTTTGAGCTGATCCGACTGTAATTTGTGATTGCCATGTTCAGTATGTTCACCAGCATCATCATCATCATCATCTAGGATCAAAAGGGTAACCGTCTATACTCTTAAACCCTGTACATCGCTCATAAATCAGTATGATTTATTTTTCAAATTCTCACTTCATTTTAAATCCAAGAATGGAAGTTAGAGCCTTCTGGGTTTCAATAAATGTAGGTGCCAAACGATGTTCCTCCGTGTTGTTTTCTGTTCCTTGGTTTAATAACACAAGCATGATGGGTATTTCAGCATGTGTGATTATCATATGAGATTGCCTGTAGACACAATGACTCCTGTGCTTAGCTAGTGTGTAAAAACCATAGACTGTATAAAAACGGGTAAAAACCCACTAAAGGTCCAAGGTCCTGGCTAAAAAACACTATTAGCATGAAATGTAGCTTTTTGACCTCCTACAATTTGAATCATCATTCAGTGATCACAGATTGTCAAATTTCCTTTTAATGTAAGCTTTTGCCTCAAAACAGGCTGTAACACTTCAGAAAAACGATCTAAAACTCATTCTCACAATCTAACAGCATGAAGATCACGGCAAGAGTTGTCTGCTCCGGTGCTGCCCGGGGCGCTGTCTTCATTAGCATGTTTACCAGAGCTGTTCGCAGCAGAGGATTACAGCTCTCATTATGGAAGTGTGAGGATTACACACTGCCTGTCTCAGCATCTTAAAGGGGTCATATGATGCGATTTCATTTTTTCCTTTCTCTTTAGAGTGTTACAAGCTCTTGGTGCACCTGCTGGTCTATTAGTAACTTACTTCTGAGCAGTTGTGTGACTGAAAGATGGCAAATAAATTGAGATGAGGAAGTTTCAACACAAACTCTTTTATTTGAGGATATTTAAGGCATTAATGAAACCACTGCATAATAACAAGAAAACACTCAAGCATCACACACCTACAAGATTCCATCAATGTTCAGTCGTTTTTGGCAACCTGAAGGTTTAACTGCATATTAGGGTTTATGGTTACTGTCGTCCTTCAGTATAGCTAACAATGCCATGGGAGGCAAATACATGCCAAACATTCCTCCGAGATAAAAAATAAAATCACATACAAAAATAAAAGCTCTGTTCAGCATGACACGAATACCCACTATGCACCATTTTGCTTCAAGTGAACTCAGACAAATGGCATTTTTCACAGTCAAAAAGATACACAACAATAAAAGGCAACATAATCCCTCAGAATTATTGAGAGCAAAAACAAGATGATCAAAGAACACAACATAATGCTCATCTGTAAAGAAATTTTCATCAGTAGGGTTGAGAATATCTTTGACGGACAAATGATCAATCACATAAAACCTCAAAAGAGCCAATCAAGGTAAACTTAAGTGCATGCAATGTAGCTCCAGGCTTAAAGAAGAACTTCCTATGGCAGTGGTGCAGAGTTTGGCACTGATATATGAACCACAATCAGGCTTAGAGAACACTCTTAGAGAGCTTTGTGTAACACAAACTGCCTTGTTCAAAGACATTAATCAGGAGTGTCCAAACCTGCTCCTGGAGGACCACCTTCCAGCAGAGTTTAGTGCCAACCATCTCCCACAAACCTGGCAGGAATTTTCAAGTAATCCTAAAGACCTTGATTAGCCGTTTCAGGTGTGTTTAGTGTATTTAGAGTCTGCAAGAAGGTTGGCCCTCCAGGAGCGGGACTGGACAACCCCTGCATTAGGACATTCAGGTAACTGTCTTTTAATTTGTGCATGACTTCATGTAGCAGCTTGTGGACAATTCCAAGAAATGTCTAAAATAATGACTTTCAAAATAAATGAGGGCACAAAGAAAAAGAAAAGCAACCAACAAAGCTTATGCAGTAACAGTAAAATCTCATATGGACGACTATGTCTTGCAATAAGAGGCTACACCTCTTCCTCGTCCTCCACCTCTTCCTCATTTCCAGGCATCTGCACTTTAACCCAGCCATCTGTAGTGAGGCTATGCTTCTTCTGATGTCGTTTGTAGTTGTCCCAGTGGCCAGTGGTGTAGCCACACTCTTGGCACTTATGGGGCTTCTCACCCGAGTGGCGCAACATGTGCCGCTTCAGGTTCATACTCTGGTTGCAGCTGTAGTTGCAGATGGTGCACTGAAAGGGTTTGGCGCCCGAATGCACCCGCTGGTGCCTCTTGAGATTAGCCAGGTTGCCGCAGGCATAGTCACACAGGTGGCACTTGTAGGGTTTCTCGCCAGTGTGTACTCGATGGTGCCGCTTAAGGTTGTCGAAGTGGGCGGAGGCGTAGTCGCACTGCGGGCACTTGTATGGCTTCTCTCCGCTGTGGGTCTTCATGTGGCGGGCCAGGTGGTTCGGGTAGTGGGTGAGGAAGGGGCAGGCAGCACAGGTGTAGACCTTGTCCCCTCGCTCAGCGGGGCATCCGGGTGTGTCCTTAGTTAGCATCTCCAGGGTGCACTTAGCGCATATTTGGGCCGAGGATCCGTCTTCGTCATCCAGGGCCATGCTGCAGAGCCGACAAGTGAAGGGGAAGAACATTGGGGGCAAGGAGGCAGGTTCAGACGCAGCCTGTCCTGACTGCAACAACCCTGTTGATGACTGCTGCGCAAGCCTGAGGCCATCAAGGGCGTGCAAGTAGTTTCCATCCCTTCCCATGTGGGGTCGCGGGGCAGACTGCACAGCACCTGGAACTGAAGGATTTTGAATTAAAACTCTCTTTTCGATGTTCTTTCAGGTTGATGATACACGGGCAACTTTTTGAGCAACGTTGCTGGGCAACTTTTTTTGAGCAATGTTGCTTGGGCACTTTCCCACTGAGAATGGGTAACAAATTTCTATCTGGATACTTTAGATCGGTCGTGGGCCCTGTGTTGCCCGTTGACGGCAATATTGCCCAAAGTTGCCCCGTGTATCATCAGCCTCAGGGGTAAAGCAGAACCTTACTTACCTTCGGTGGGGGCAGGAGCAGCTTCCTTTTCCTTCTGACCCGTGGTAATGTGGTTTAAACCGTTGCCACTTATTGGCTGAGGGGCACTCTGACCCGGGCTTACAGCTGCATGCATACGCTGGTGCCTCTTCAGGTTCCCTAAGGAACTGCACGCAAATGTGCAGTGGTTGCACTTATAGGGCTTTTCCCCGGTGTGTATGCGCAAGTGCCTTTGCAGGTTTACTAGTTGTGCCGATGCGTAGGAGCACAGCGGACACCCGTATGGCTTTTCGCCATTGTGCGTCTTCATGTGCCTCTTAACGTGGTTAGTGTAGCGCGACGTGAAACCACAGAGCGTGCATGAGTGGAGCTTTAGGGAACCATCCTCGCCACCAGCGCCCTCATTCCCTCCCCCTCTAGACTCCGCTTGTAAGACTAAGCCCGAGCAGAGCTTCCTGTCCACAACACCATTCGCATTCCCTTTGCAGCAGTGCATGCAGAAGGGCCCCACCAAGTCCATGCCGGGTCCCAGGGGGTCTTCCAGGAGCTGACCACAGCCCCTGCAAGAGAGGTAAGAGGGAAAGGCAGACTCAGAAACCCTCTCTTCACGCTCGCTTTCGGTCGCACGCAGGTCATCGGCGTCACTCTCCATACTGAGGCGGCTGAAGGGGGAGCTCTCCTCGTCTCCCAGGGGGAAGCCAGGCAGACTGATGTCAGCTGTACAGGACCACAGCAGGAAACTGCATTACATTATGCAGCTGCATAGATATGTTTTCTGATCATATCATTTTCACTATCTCAGATAGTGTGCAAGCATTCAAATACAATTTAGGGCTGATAAAAAGACTATTTCAGTATAAGTTGACAGTAATATTAGTATCTTGCTATTACGAGTTACTAAAGACAAATGCTCACACAAAAAAGGTAAACTTGTATGCAAGATCACATGCATCTACAGTTGTCAAAAGTACAAATTTTGCACAAAATATCAACAGCTAAAGTTATAGGAAAAATATTTGGCATTTATACTTACCCACTAAGCCAGTGGACAAACGTTAAGTAATGCAACAAATAAAAGGTGGTACTCCAACAAAACACAAGACTATAGTGTTTCTGCTCACTGTCTTTCCATGAAACGTTGCTTTCCTTCTGCAAGCTCCTCATGCACATGCAATTTGGAGAAATGTGTGAGTCTGAAGTCTGAACGGGCCTTTATATCGCCCGTTTCAGAAACCCCAGGTGGATGATTACCCAGCCTAATGATAATGATGATGACTATAATGGTCCTGCTGATGATGATGATGAGGGGGAGATGATGATGATGATGTTGATGATGACAACTATGATAAAGACCCTGAGAGGAGATGATGATGATGATGATGACTAAATGCCTTATTATAATGTGTCCTTGATGGTGATGACTGTCTTGATGACCCTTATATAATAGTGGTGGCACAGTGTATTTTTTCCTGATTTGCCATTTTGAAATTGTATGTTCTGTCAGAATGCCAAAACCAGAGAAATTTTCCAGAATGGTAGGCTGACTTCTTCCATCTGTACATGAAAGATCACACTGCTTGCTGACAGACAAAATGCAGCACGTTTGCATAATAGCACTAATATTACAAGTCAGTCTTTGCAGTTAATGTCCCATATTTAGCACATATGTCTCTTAACAAATGCAAGCAATACAGCAAACTAAAGCATGTTTAAAATCCTCAAGATTTAGCAGTAGCTATCATGTTATTTTCAAGTAATTTAAAAAAATCATTTTATTAAAATTCAAAATGTATATTCACAAGAAATGTCTATGTAAAATTATGATTGTTTTGACTTTTAATGAAAAATCTACAATTTCTCAATATTTCAAAATTTTCCATGACAGTCTGAACCCTTTAATGTTCCCTACCAAAGTTAGGCTTAGAAACTTGTGTAACTCACCTGAGAACTTTTCGAGACCTATGATCTTGTTGTCATTGTCAGGATCTGAAAACTCGAGTTCTTGTCCCATGAGAAAGTCGCTCTCAAAGGTAAGGCTTGCTGGACGTACAGTGCCTAAACCATCTTCAGAATCCACTGAAAGCAAAGGGTCATGGTCAAATACAGAAGCAATAGCAAAAACAACACTGAAAGATCATGCAACTTGACCCAAAATAGACACAGTCTCTGTGTGCCATTTCTCTCCTTATCTTAATGATAATGTCTGTTGTGATGTTATTGTCCTGTATGTGTGCATTTTTATTGTATCTTTTGAATTTTTTTCAGTGTTTATTTCAGTGTTTTATTTCTTTATGATGATTTATTTTTTATTTTTTTTACACAACAAATAGTCAAAATCTAAAAACTAAAAAATAATAATAATCAAAGGATGTAAAAATATGTCCTAAACCCATATGAAGCCCATACAAGCAGCTGTAAGCTTTGTAAGTCATACTGAATCTTACATTTATTATACAAACAAGATGATCTACTGCACACCATCTTGTGGGATTATGTTCATTTGTAACAATTAATAATTGGCCTAATCACTAATTAAAATAAATATAACTCTCAAAACACAAAACATCATAAGAATCGGGTGTGTCTTCAACTATAAGCACTTTTTTTATATAGTAAATATAAATATAATATAGTAATAGTTTATTTAATCTGTCATTTCAACTAAGTCACAATTTATGCATTGTTTTTTTTAGAAACATTTTCTGAATAAAACAATATTATTTAAACTAAATCAGTTTTCACACAATATTTGGCATAATGAAATAATTACAGCTTGACATGAAAGAAGTTTATCTTTCATCTTTACTAGTAGCAAAATAGCTAGTCACAGTGGAAATGACATCACACTGCGAGTTTTATTTATATAACTTTTTAATTATGGATTTTCATATTTTACGATTTACAAGGGTAAAAAAAAACAATAGGTATATTAATATCTGAATAGAAACAGTAAAAATAAACAAAGAAGGCAATGTACATTTTTTTCCAAGACAGTTTTAATGTGATTTTCATGTAACAAAAAAGGAAAAATAAGTTAAAGAAACAGCCAATCATGCAGAATCGACTTGGCCAGTAACGGATTCTGGCTTTACTGTAATTTTACTGCCATCTGCTGGACGAGACTGAAAATAATCACAACTTTATAAGAAAAAAGGGGACACAATGACACAACCAATACTTTTGAAGCAGGCTATGTTTGCAGCAAGTAAAATATTATTAATTCATTTACCAGCTAAGACTGAAAATCTTAAAATTACATGATATTAAAATGAATTACACCGTGTAGACAGCTCAATTCAGCTCTTCTTCATAATCTGACACAAACACAGAAACAACTCCTACTTTTTTTAGTTAGTCACATTATACATTTTAAAATAAAGGGCACTGGATACACAGCATATAATCATCAGAAGAATCTACCAGTCAGCTTGTCTGACACCTGAAATTACAATTCAAAGTCAAAACAGATGGCCGTGCAATTATGTTTATTTCGATACAAAATGATCACTATTTATGTATAATTATAAGTTATTTATAAAGCGATAGATAGTTTATAATTATATTATAAACTAATTATAATACTATAATCAACCAGTCGGTGTGTCTCTGTTATTACTGTAACAAAAGAGTCTGCTAAATGACAGCTAACATTCAGTGATTTTAGACAGACATGTCCAAGTTTATATTATGATAAAAAAAAAAACACATGACGAGTTTCCATGATTTTTCTCTGAATTAGTAAATACCATCCAAAACCAAATGAGGGGAATGAAGCACGTTTCAAATAATTTAGCTAATAATATCAGAAGAGAAAGCAGCTTACACTTGACTGGTTGTGGATTCTGTTGTTTTCTTCTTGGCATCTTCCAGTCAGCCTTTTTATTTGCAACCTCCTCTGGATTCCCTCGAAAACAATCAACTCATTCTCCAAAGTATCCTTTAAAAGCATTGACATAACACACGTTACTGACATGCACGTCAACACAACCCATATGACAGATACATGGCGCATCTAGGAGCTAACAGGCTAATCTTACAGTGGTATATAAGATAAATAAGACTAGCGTCATTTACAGCAAATAAAAGATGTAACGTTATTAAACTCGTAGTGCGACAGAATGCATGTCTGTGTTCTGAACTGCATGGCTCTGTCCGCCCAGCCTGTGTGTTTGTTCAGTCGATATGTACCACACAAATCTAAAAACTCAACTCCAGCTATATTGTCAAGCTCAGCAGATGTCATAAATATACCTTCTCTTTCTGCCTGACACGTCAAATAACAGTTCCCTTCGAGGCAAAACAGCGGCGTCTGACGGTGCGCTACTGCTCTCAGTCCGCCATTCCGTAACACATCCACCACAAAGAAAGGCAATCAATGCTCTTTTTTCATAACTTAATTGATTTCCAAATTGCCATTGTATACATTTTCTTCCGCTACGTTGCGTATATCCGTTTTCTCAGTTACGCGTTTCCGGGGACGTAGCTGCTCTGTTTTTACATTTCTCTTTTTATGGAATGTTGTCCGATAATGTAACTAAAATAAAGGAAAGCCTTTTGATTCATTTTTGTGGGCGCAATAACTATGAATAATTCTTACCTATTATATTATTATGACAACATTATTAAATTATATTATATTATAACATATTATATTATATATTATATTTATTATGCAACAACCATCAATATTGTAATATTCTCTTTCTATACTATTCTTGCTGTAGCAAAATTATGTTGTACCACAGTCCATAATACAAAGCTGTCGTCTTAATTATTATTAATTATTATAGTACGTTATACGTACGTTTATACTAGGCTATATATATATATATATATATATATATATACAGACAAAAACAGATAAACAGATACTGTTTCATTACCAAATGGCATGAAGTGATTCTACGTCATGCCATCGATTGAGATCACTGCAGTAGGCAGCTCTCTCTCCCGCAGGCCATTACAAGCTCTCAAGCAGCAGGCGCCGCCGGTGTGCAGGGAACCTCGGGGTTCAAGGGGATCTCCTCGCCAACGTCATGCGGCGAATCTCAGACCACAGAGTCCAGAAAAACGCTGAAAGACACGCAAATAGGCGACGTTTTACAGCAGTGGGAGGAGCCACGAGAGCCTGCGCGTCCTCAGCCGCTCAGTGGGAGGAGCCAAGAAAGCGGTGGTGCTGAGCTGATAACGCGCTGAGCGGAGGTAAGAGACTGATTTCATTAAATTATTGTGCGTTATCTTTTAGTCAGAGGATGTTTTTCTCTTCCTGCGTTTATCTATTATAAGCTGCATTTAAACATACAAGTATATTATTTGGCAGGGATGAACGGCAATACGTAATAACCTTGCCACTCCCTGCAGTGCTGTGATGCCCTGGTCAGACCTTCTGATTAATTATTACAAATTCTGTTCTTAGACAACGAATTTTAGTGAATGAAATTTAAAGCATTTAAAGTGAATGACATATTTCAGCATAATCGAGAGGTCGTCTGACGTGCATGTGATTCTGTACGTAAATAGCTACATGTATAATAAAGGTCCGTACTGTATCATTAAAGTAACAGTTGGTGTAAAAACCGGATCACTGATGCGCTCGTGGCCCAAATGTGGAGGTGTGTCCTCATTTGGCGTCCTAAACGGTATAGCCACGATGCTTTCCTGATGAGAGTTATTAGTCAGTTCAGGGTATTAATGGGATCCACTCCCTCTTCAAAAGAGCCTGATATAATTGTAAACAGAGCTATGATAGCATTGCATCGGCCTTTGATATTTTTGGTTTGCCAAGTTGTTGCCCAACTTTGCTTAATGTGGTTAAACAAGAAAACTGTTGAGTGCATGTCCAGGAATAGTCCAGGGAACGGAGAGAAAGAAAACACACCGAAGCCAATCCAAAGATCTCAGCCACAGGATTTTGCTCTATGGCCAGAGAAGCTATAAAACACATTTGAGCTTTGTCTCATCACTGAGGCCCACTGGGATACTGCAATATACATGATAAAAGTATTTATTTTCCATATATGCAAGAGACTGTTGGTGAGTATTATATTAGATAATAATGATATGCAATTAGATGAGCCATGTTGCCTGGCTCTAACACAGGGGTGGCGAACGTAGGTCCTGGAGAGCCGCAGCCCTGCAGAGTTTTGCTTCAACCCTAATCAAACACACCTGAACAAGCTAATCAAGGTCTGAACAGTTACTAGGAAGCTACAGGCAGGTGAGGTTTAATTAGGGTTGGAGCTGAACTCTGCAGGGCTGCGGCTCTCCAGGACCGGAGTTCGCCACCGCTGCTCTAACACATCATTTTAAAGCAGAATGTCCAAATGCATTCTGTAATAGTTTTAATGTATCATGTAATGCATTAAAATCAAGCTTTGTACTCCCACAGCCCCCATTATAACGGTATAACCCTTTCTTCACGCTTAACGCTAGGTCCAGTGCATTTTAAAACCCTGCTTGTCAGTGTGTAGAATGACCTTGATATTATATGTCTTTCCTCTTTATTGGTTTCTGTTCTGTTGAGTAATGGGGCAGTCTAAGACAAGACACAGACCCTCACTTTAATTACCTAATGCTGCCAGAGGGGGCTGATGCTGCTTATCTGAAATCAAAATATTGATCTTTAGAGGATCTAGATTTTTTTTGGCCCAGGGATTTAATAAGTATTTCTAAACAATTTTCTCGACATTGTTTTTAGCAAGGTTAAGTGTAAGAAATGTAGTTGTTTTATTATTAAGACCCATTACCACAAGAAGAATAAGTCATTGATTTTCTCTTATGACCATTTTATTTCTAATGACCATAACACTTAAAGTACTGCTTTTTTCTAAGTAACTTAATAGGCAATATCACTGAATTTAATTTGCAGTTTATTCAAATTTTATGATAGACCTCATCAGAATGTTTTTCCTTTGCAAAGCTGTCTTTGTAATTCCTGAACGAGATCGATCCTCATGATTATGCTTTCTTTCTTTTTTTATCATTGAATCATTTAGTGGTTTGTATGCTTAGACAGCAAAAGAGCTGAACAACTTGTCAAATGCAGTGTTATTTTAGTATAGTTTATGTACGATTGTACTATTTATATTTCATATTTTGATTTATTTGTTATTTGTATATTTTCGGTTTTCACTTTAAGTTTACAGTAGTTTAAATTTTAGTAATTTTGTTTTGTGCTTTTGTCATTTTTATTAGTTTTTTAATAATTTTATTTAGCTTTCTTATTTCAGTTGAAGTTAATTTTCATATTTAAGTAATTCTAATATTTAGAACGTTTTTCAGCTAATATTTATATATTATTTCAGCTTTCAGTTTTCATTTTTTAATAGTTTTAGTTTTAGTGTTAGTTAACAATAATAGCACTGCTCAAATTAGATCAGATTTTGAAGCTAGATATGTCTGTTCAATTTTGAAACGCTTGAACATGATGTTCCTCTGTAATGATGTTAGCTGATGTGGTGTCTGCCAGGTGCATCACTGTCCATCTTCACGTCTGGTTCTCCACAAGAGTGTTTCTTTTGGAAGAGAGTAGCATTAAGAATTGAAAGTAAAACCCCCATCCCCCACACTGGAGCCTCTGAATCCTTCCATAGGGAAAAGAAGTCAGTCTAGACTATATATCGTCTGTCTGACATCTCCTTCTCCATTACATTACATGTTGACTGTTGATATGAGTGTAATAGTGTGTGTGGTCCAGTTGGGAGATTAATTTCACACGATCATGTATCGAGATAAAATAGAGCTTAGACTTCTCCATTCCACGAGCTACGTTACTCCATAGCGCACAATAACACCCTCTCAGTCAGTAAGTATGCAGTATGGAGGTGTCTTTGTGTATGGGTGGAATACAAGCCAGGAAATAATCAAGGTCTTTGGAAACATCTGTTTGTAGCTTATTAATCAGTCACACCTGGCTTGGGAGTGAGAGACAAGATGGAAATAGTTTATAAGGCTGATGCGTTTATAAATAGTTATTAAATAGTTACTTGCTCATTTTTGTCCAGATCTGTTAATTAATTCATAAAAATTCAATTCATTGATACGGTGACTTGAATACACTTTTTCTATGATAAACATGTTTTTAATTTAGGATGTAGTTCAGTTTGTAAAATGTCAAATGGTGAATAATTTTCAGCAAAAAGCTGAAAATTCAGCTTTGCAATCACAGGAATAAATTACATTTTAAAATATATTAAAACAGAAAATAGTTATTTTAAATTTGAATAATATTACACTGTATTACTGTTTTTACTTTTTAATCAAATAAATGCAGCCTTGGTGAGCATAAGAAATGTAATTCAAAAATATTTAAAAAAATTTTACTGACCCCAAATTTTTAAATGGATGTGCACTGGGAGATGTTTTTTGCAGCAATCTTACTTTCACATCCCATAATTCTGTTTATGTTTTTCTTTTCAGGGTTGAACATTTGTGATGCTTTTGGATAACTGAAGGAACAGAAAACATTTCATGTGAGAAGAAAACAATGATGACCTTGATCAGGGAACTCTGTTGTGGACAATTTTCGTACTTTCTCACAATGGTCTCTTTGCCAATGTTCAGTGTCAGACCATAAGCAACAAACAGAGACACACAAACAAAAGAGGCCTGATCCGCTCATGCTGTTTTGGCTGGACTGTCCAACTCTGTACAATGAAGAGACCCAAGCAGCAGTCACAGTCCCTCAGTTTTCTCAGCTTCTTCAGCCGAAAACCCAAATCTGACCCCAGGATTGAGAAGCCCACCGGGACTTTGAACAAGGAGGAAGTGGCCATTACGCTCACGCCCAATGAGCATGAGCATGTGGAACAAGTAAGACGACATCTACATTTATTCTGTAACCCATACATATGTTTCAGTTTAATTTCTGTATTCTGTAAGCAGTTGCTGTAATGCTTCATTTCACCTGGTAGACACATTATCATCTCACTTCCTTCCAGAAACATCATGCCCAGTCAGTCATGCCCCCTCAGATTGTTGAACTAAATGGATTTTGAATGCAAGAAAGAAAGAAAGTCTAATCTCACATGTCTAAAATTTGGTCAGTCCAATCAGTTCACATATTCAAATTGTCATTATCTTTCAAACTTGTATGGCTTTGTCCTCATAGAACACCAAAGGAAATATTTATCAAAATATGCAAGCTGCTCTTTTCCATACAATGAAAATAAATCTACCCACACTGGACATTTGGGCCACCATACGGACCACTTCCAGTGGGACACCAAAGTGTTCAAAATGACTGGAAAAATTATATCACATTATACCATTTTATCTGATTTGTTTTACTGGGAGGGTCTTATTTGTCATTTTGCCAAGAAACAGAGTGGGTAGACTGTAATTTTATTATTTGATAAAACACACAATTTTCATAAAGCTGCACTGTGAAAAAATGATGGTAGCAGCATTTTAGGGTTTAAGGTAAATTTACAGTAAAAACCTATGTTTTATTAACTGACATAATGTTAATATACCTACAGTGCATCCGGAGAGTATTCACGGCACTTCACTTTTTCCACATTTTGTTATGTTACAGCCTTATTCCAAAATGGATTAAATTCATTATTTTCCTCAAAATTCTACAAACAATACCACATAATGACAACGTAAAAGAAGTTTGTTTGAAATCTTTGCAAATAAAAAAAAAAAAAGACATTTACATAAGTATTCACAGCCTTTGCTCAATACTTTGGGCCACCATACGGACCACTTCCAGTGGGACACCAAAGTGTTCAAAATGACTGGAAAAATTATATCACATTATACCATTTTATCTGATTTGTTTTACTGGGAGGGTCTTATTTGTCATTTTGCCAAGAAACAGAGTGGGTAGACTGTAATTTTATTATTTGATAAAACACACAATTTTCATAAAGCTGCACTGTGAAAAAATGATGGTAGCAGCATTTTAGGGTTTAAGGTAAATTTACAGTAAAAACCTATGTTTTATTAACTGACATAATGTTAATATACCTACAGTGCATCCGGAGAGTATTCACAGCACTTCACTTTTTCCACATTTTGTTATGTTACAGCCTTATTCCAAAATGGATTAAATTCATTATTTTCCTCAAAATTCTACAAACAATACCACATAATGACAACGTAAAAGAAGTTTGTTTGAAATCTTTGCAAATAAAAAAAAAAAAAGACATTTACATAAGTATTCACAGCCTTTGCTCATTACTTTGTTGAAGCTCCTTTGGCACTAACTGCAGCCTCAAATCTTTTTGGGTATGATGCAACAAGCTTTGATCATCATCAGAGGCAATTCTCTGCCATTCTTCTCCTCACCTCTCAAGCTCTGTCAGGTTGGATGGGGCAGACGCACATTTTCAGGTTTCTCCAGAAATATTTGACTGGGTTCAATCCCAGGCTCTGGCTGGGCCACTCAAGGACATTCATAGAGTTGTCTATAAGCCACTCTTGCTGTGTGCTTAGGTTCATTGTCGTGTTGGAAGTTAAACCTTCTGCCCAGTTTGAGGTTCTGAATGCTCTGGACTGGGTTTTCATTAAGCTATCTCAATATTTTTGTGCACTGAGCTTTTCTTCTACTCTGACGAGTCCCTCAGTCCCTGCCACTGAAAAACAGCCCCACAGCATGAGGCTGTTACCAGCACACTTTACTTTTGGGATGGTACTCTGCAGGTGATGAGCAGAGCTGGATTCCTTCAAACATGATGCTTTCATGTGTCTTCACTGAGGAGAGGATGGAGTCTGGCCACACCGCCACAAAGCCCAGATCGACGGAGTGTTGCAGTGATGTTTGTCCATCTCTAGGTTTCTCCCATCTGCATATATGATCATGGAGCTCAACTAGAGTGACCATCAGGTTCTTTGTCACCAGTCTACACAAGGCCCTTCTCCATTAATTGCTCAGTTTGGCCAGGAGGCCAGCTCTAGGAAGAGTCCTGGTTGTTTCAAACTTCTTCCATTAAGGGTAACAGAGACTACATGCTTCTGTGAACCTTCAATGCTGCAGACATTTTTCTGTACCCTTCCCCAGATCTGTGCCTCGATACAATTCTGTCTCGGAGGTCTACTGACAATTCCTTGGACTTCATGGCTTGGTTTGTGCTCTGACATGCACTGTTAACTGTGGGACCTTATATAGGCAGGTGTGTGCCTTTCCAAATCATGTCAAATCAACTGAATTTACCACAGGTGGACTCCAATTAAGTTGTAGAAACATCTCAAGGATGATCAGTGGAAACAGGATGCACCTAAGCTCAATTTTGAGTGTCATGGCAAAGGCTGTGAATACTTATGTACATGTGATTTTTTTCGATTTTTATTTTTAATAAATTTGCAAAGATTTCAAACAAACTTCTTTCACATTGTCATTATGGGGTATTGTTTGTAGAATTTTGAGGAAAATAATGCATTTAATCAATTTTGGAATAAGGCTGTAACATAACAAAATGTGGAAGTGACAAATAGCTTTTCCACAAACTGAGGTAAATATATAATATATGTACAGTGCACAATCATACATATAAATACAAAACACCATCATGGTACTAAAATAATAACCGTAATTTTAACAACATGAAATATATCATAAAACCCTACTGTACATAAAAAAATAAGGAAAAAAAAAAACTTAAAATGTGAAGTGTCACACAGGCAATTCCATCAATTTAGAGTTTTTTAATTATAAAATGGCTTGTTCTTTTTCGCTTTCAAAAACGGCAGTACATGAAATGCCTCATTAGGATTATTACAGTTTTTCCTCGTATATAGTAAAGGAACTTGCCGTTAACCAATTAACAGGTTTTTACCGTAGCATTTTTTACAGTCTTTTACCATTAAAATTACAATCATTTTTACAGTGTGGCTTATCTTCATTAGACTGAGAAAAAGTCATAACTTTCATTACTGCCCTCAGTCATTTTGTCTTTCCTCTCAGGACCGGGCTCACAGTGATGTTGGATTAGAGGGCAGTAGGGATGGAGGAGATCCTGGGAAAGGGGAAGGAGGTGGAGTGGGAGATGACGAGGGAGGTGCGGAGTGTGGGAGCAGTGGCTCAATGGGTGTACTGTCCTTGTCCTCCTCCAGTCAGGAGCAGCTTCTGGAGCACCTGGTCGAGTGTCCGCTCTGCCTCCTGAGTCAACCACACGGCCACTTCCCTCGCTTGTCCTCCTGCCAGCATCGTGCCTGCACCGACTGTTTGCGCCAATACCTACGCATCGAGATCTTAGAGAGCCGCGTGGGTATCGCCTGCCCGCAGTGCCCTGAAGCTCTGGCTCTGCTCGATGTCCGTGCCATCCTGGATGACGGTGCACTGCTGGAGCGCTTCGAAGAGTTTCAGCTGCGCCGCTTTCTGGCTGCTGACCCAGACACGCGCTGGTGCCCGGCGCCAGATTGCAGGTTAGAACATAAATATGACTGAATGTAGCATGATGATGAAGCACATCCACTATTTTACTATTGAATTTGAGTAAAGATCATGTTCCATGAAGATATTTTGTCTTTATCAAAACTTCAAATAGTTGTATCTCGGCCAAATATTGTCATATCCTAACAAACCATAAATCAATTGAAAGCATATTTATTCAGCTTTCAGATGATATATAAATCTAAATTTCACTAAATTGACCCTTATGACTGGTTTTGTGGTTCATGGTCACATACAGTATATGACATGAGAACAGAAAGAACATTTAAATAAGTGAGACTAAAGAAAAAAACAAAAAATAAACAAATAATAATATAACTATAATAATTATAATAATATAACCCAAACCAGACAGTTACAGAATAGCACAGAAGTGACGCATTGGTGCCATTATTGAGGAATATTTTAAACCATTTGATTTACTCCTGCACTCAACATATTATATAACTTTTTTTTTTTAACATATTATAACTTTACTACATATTATATCATATAACATATAACAACATATTATATTACTGTACAAAATATCTTAATTTCATAATAATTTCTGGCATTTCCACACAAAGCTTTGGATTTTTTTTTTTTGCTCAGTTTTTAAATCTGTAATTAAATGTAAATTTAAAGTTGTAGAAAAAAGTGCAAAGAATTTATCATGGCAGATTGTAACTTTAATTTGAAATATAATTAGAATTTTAACGTTAGATTATAGAATTAACATTCCGGCCGATACTGACAGATAATTATTTTTACACTATGGCCAATATTAAAATTCTATGCTATTTCATTTAAATAATAAAAAAATGACAATATAATTGAAATTTTTTTTAAATGATTAAAAACTAAAATTTTATATCAGTTGTTTTAAATACTACAAGTGAATTTAAGCATCATAAGATTTTAATGTATGGTATGAAAATGGATATTCATTTTGAGATTTGCCAAAGATTACATTTAACAATGTCATTAATTTTTTTTTTTGTGAGTTTAAAGATTAACTTGAAGTGAGTGGAAAACGACAAAAAAATAGGGATGGGCAAATAAGTTTCTAATAATGGCAGATACATAAAAACCTGATTATCAATAACTCATATGGTACCAATAATGTATTTTTTTTTTCTAGGCACAAGTAGGTTAAGATTACTTTGCTGACATACTCAGTGGAATTGCTTACGAGAAACATAATTGCTAGTGAGAAGTAACTGTTTTATTTTGAATAGAATGAGTTCTCATGGGGGAAAAAATGTCTCAAAAAAGTTGTGGTCATGTTCTTTTTCTGGTTGCTTGTTAGTTTCTCAGACTATGGTTTCTCCATAGTTTAGCCAAGGTGGTCTATCAGCTCTAATCAGCTTGACAAAAATGGTCTACTAGGTCATCCCCAGTCAAACCAGCAGGTAGTCCTGCTGATTACCCATCTAAACTAGTGTCAACCAGCTAAAAACCATGTGAAGCTGGTTTTTGCTAGAATCCTTGTGTCACGCACGCTGCAGCATGAAGCACGTGCTCCTCTGTGGTGCATTATGTATAGTCCTCTAGGCTTGCGTTAGGTTTCGTAATGGTAACCAGATCAGGTTAGTGATGGGAACCCGTGGCTGTTTGCCATTTCTTGTCAACAAGATGGTATTAGGTATCACCTGCAGTCTCTCCACATGGGCCCAAGAGCATCCTCGCTCTTTACTACTGCGACTGTGGTGCAAAATAATAACAATGATAGCGGTAGCCACCACCATATGTGCTAGACGGTGGCATATGCTCACATATACAATTATGTGTTTTACATATTGATTAATAGGGGTGTAACAAAGTGTCGTGTCACAATGCAAAAATGCAGTATATATTGTTGATAGTGTCAATATGTATTTTGTATAGTTCAATATTCTCATATAAATAATTATCAGCACACATACATAGAGTACATCAAATATGGTAAACCCGGAAGTTCCCACATATGAGCTTTCATGTTTATTAATTATTTTTAATTAGTGCTGTCAAATCGATTAATCACAATTAATCGCATGCAAAATAAAACTTTGTGTTTACATAATTTATGTGTGTGTACTGTGTATATTTATATGTATATAGACCGATTTAAGAAATATATTTAATATATATTTATATATATAATATAAATCATATATGTGACCCTGGACCACAAAACCAGTCATAAGGGTCAATGTTTTGAAATTGAGATTTATACATAAATAAATAAGCTTTTCCATTGATGTATGGTTTGTTAGGATAGGACGATATTTGGCTGAGATACAACTATTTGAAAATCTGGAATCTGAGGGTGTAAACAAATCAAAATATTGAGAAAATCGCCTTTAAAGTTGTCCAAATGAAGTTCTTAGCAATGCATATTACTAATCGAAAATTAAGTTTTAATATATTTACGGTAGGAAATTTACAAAATATCTTCATGGAACATGATCTTTACTTATATATATCCTAATGATTTTTGACATTAAAATTTTTTTATAATTTTGACCCATACAATGTATTGTTGGCTATTGCTACTTTGAAAATCTGAAATCTGAGGGTGCAAAAAAATCTGAAGTTCTTAGCAATGCATATTACTCATCAAAAATTAATTTTTGATATATTGAGGAAATTTACAAAATATCTTCATGGAACATTCTTTACTTAATATCCTAATGATTTTTGGCATAAAAGAAAAATCGATAATTTTGACCCATACAATGTATTGTTGGTTATTGCTACAAATATACCTGTGCTACTTATGACTCGTTTTGTGGTCCAGGGTCAAATATAAATATGAATATAAATATAAATGTAAATATTAATTAATTAATCTCCTCGTTTTATTTCTATCATTCATTAGCTATGCAGTGATAGCTTACGGCTGTGCCGAGTGCCCCAAGCTGAGCTGTGGTCGGGAAGGCTGTGAAACCGAGTTTTGCTACCACTGCCGCCAGCTGTGGCACCCAGACCAGACTTGTGACCAAGCCAGGCGTCAGCGCGCTCGCCACACTTCAGGAGCCAATGATGTTTCCACGCTCTATGTCTTCAATGAGGAGCCTGGTGGTATGGCACAAACATTGAGGGACTAACCTAATATCTGTTTGGTGTCCACCGGCTAAGATGTTTGCTCTGCTTTTAATCTTGAAGATGCAGAGGAGATCAAGCCCTGTCCACGTTGTGGTGCCTACATCATGAAGACTAATGATGGCAGCTGCAACAGAATGAACTGTACAGTGTGTGCTTGTCAGTTCTGTTGGCTGTGCATGCAGGAGATCACTGATGTGCACTACCTCAGGTACACACACACACACACACACACACAATACACACAGTCATCAAGTTACAGTAAGAGTAGTCGCACGTAGCCAGATCTTTGACTAATGGCTAGGGTCTGGTCTGCATTGTAGCTTATTTTGTGTAAAAAGTGCCCACTTAGACAGGACGATACGGTCTTATTGACATGTAAAGTGACTAACCACAGTTCAGTTTGGTTTTTACACAGTTTAAGGGTGGGTTCATATGAAATGCTCTACAGTTCAAAAGTTTGGGGTCAGTAAGATTTTTTTTGAAAAATAAGTTAATCATTTTAAATAACAAGGATGCTTTAAATTTATCAAAAAGAGACTGTAAATACATTTATAATGTTATAAAAGTTTTCTATTTCAAATAAATGCTGTTCTTTCGAACTTTCTATTCATCAAAGAATCCTGAAAATAAAAGTATCATGGTTTCCATAAAACTATAAAGCAGCACAATTGGTTTCCAAATTGATAACAATCAAAAATGTTTCTTGAGCACCAAATCAGCATATTATAATGATTTCTGAAGGATCATGTGACACTAAAGTAACGGTTCAATAATGGTGCAGAAGACACTGAAAAATAGATGACAAATGTATAAAATTGTGTATTAATTTACATATTTATAACATTTCTGTCGCACAAAAATAAGTGCAGATTATTTCATAGACATAAATCTGAAAATAAGGGACAATGCAGTTTTGATAGTGAATATCTAGTTTACTTGCTGACTCAAACTGTTTCAGAGATTTGATCCCTCTAACATTGAAAATGCTCATTGTGTCAAGCCTGTACCTTCTAAATACTTTATGTCCAGGCAGACTGAACAAAAATGCTACCTTTGGAAGTCGTACTAACCAGAATGGTAGAATGAGTGATTTTCTGAAAGTGCCTGCAGTTTTGTATGCAAAATTTGGTCTGTGGGTGTGCGTAAATGAAACTCTTATTGTTGTTAAATCTGCCTGCATTTATTAAGTTACTGTAGGCAATTTTAAAATCAGTAATTAACATTTACAGAATATTTATCCAGTGTGCAGAGCATACACAGCCAAGTATAGGACATTTGCCTGTAAGCACACAGCCCACATTCATCACCAGCAGTCACCAGAGTCTGTGATCTGTTATTAAGCTTCTCTCGGACACATTCAGTCCAAGCTAAACAGGGGTAATTCTGCAGCACAAGAATGTCAGATATGTTTTTCTGGCCCTACAATATACTGAGGTTGTGCTGAGTTGCTTGTGTGGCCGACTTCATGAACATTGCAGATTATCAGATTTGCTTAATTACTCTTAATCAACACAAGTCTTGCAGAATCTGAGCCGTTTCAGAGGTCTGATCTTTAAAATAGTGTCTTTGCTACCAGCTTCAATGAGCTATCGCTGCACCAAAGCTGATTTCTGATAGATTTTTCCGTTCTTGGATGCCAGCCAGCACCAACTTTCATCAATTAATCAGTACAAATCTCTGTTCATATTTCCCTTTCCATGCAACCCAACCCCCACGATTTGCCAGAAGCAGGGTTCTTAATTTAATGAACACCCCATTCTACTGGGCTCCAGTTGGGCGGAGAAAGATTTTTATGAAATGACAGAATACATAAATAATTCTGTCATCCTTTACTTACCCTCATGTCGTTCCAAACCTGTGTGACTTTATTTCTTCTGTGGAAGACAAAAGAAGATTAGAAGAGGTTTTTTGTTTTTGTTTTTCAGTGGGGTCCAATGTTGTTTTGCACCTCAGTTTTCAAAATATATTCTTTATGTTACACAGGAGAAATAAAGTCACACAGGTTTGGAATGACATGACGGTGATTAAAAGTTGACAGAAATTTTTTTTTTGGGTGAATTATCCCTTTAAGACAGTGTTTCTCAACCCTGGTCCTGAGCGCCCCCCAACACTGCACATTTTGTATGTCTCCCTTATCTGACACCCGTTTCAGGTCCTGGAGTTTCTTTTAATGAGCTAATGAGTTGAATCAGGTGTGTTTGATTAGGGAGACACACAAAATGTGCAGTGCTGGGGGGCGCCCAGGACCAGGGTTGAGAAAAACTGCTTTAAGACAAGACACACAGTGAAAAACTTACAGAGAAATAGCGCTTTAATAGGATTAACATATGGATGTAATCTAATTCTGTCATGTGACACCACATTTATTTGCCTTAAAGTCCTTTTTTCGACTAAAGGTGGTTTTGCATTTGAAGCATTGACATAGTGTATTTACTAAAGTTAAATAAAAAAATATTGTGTCGCTACTTGCAAAATTTTAACGATAATTAGCATTTCAATCAGCTATATACAGGTGCATCTCAATAAATTAGAATGTCGTGGAAAAGTTCATTTATTTCAG